>NW_026878241.1:0-105976 GCF_032173495.1 Musca vetustissima | reverse complement strand
TATTTCGCAGAGTTACAAACACTTGGGGCTGCACAAATCTATAATACCCTGACAACATAGTTGTGTAGGGTATACAAATCCACGCCTATGGTAGTGGAGCGTATGATAGTCGGGGAAAAAATATTTTTAAACCAGTAAGGAAAGTAGTAAAGTCGAGTGGGGCCGACTATATGATACCATTCACCAATTTGGGTATGTTCAATAGATGTATCCTAACAGATGTCGCATTTTTGAAGGACCATAAACCTATATTAAATTTTTCACGTGCAAAATTTCGTGCAAATCGAAAGATATATAGGGTACACCATTTACCTTAGCCGGACGAAAATATATATGGAAGCTATATCCAAATCTGAACCGATTTCATCGAAACTTGACACACATCATTCCAGACCTAATTCATTACCCTATGCCAAATTTCGTGCAAATCGAAAGATATATAAGGACTTTGGTACACTATTTACCTTAAATCGGACGAAAATATATATAGGAGCTATATCAAAATCTGTACCGATTTTCAGGAAACTTAACACACATCATTCTACACCTAATTCATTACGTTTCCCCAAATTTCGTGTAAATCGAAAGATATATAGGGACTTTGGTACACCATTTACCTAAAATCGGGCGAAACTATATATGGGAGCTATATCTAAATCTGAACCGATTTTCACGAAACTGAGCACACATCATTCTAGACCCAATTCAGTAGGCTATACCAATTTTCGTCCAAATAAGTGAGCTGTGCCATATTTCATCCAAATCGCATAAAAAATGCGACATGTACTTTGTTTACAATTTAACATCAGCAGGCGGTGGGACGGACATGCATAAATCGACTCAAACAGTGATTCTATGCATATTCTCAAAATGAACCATGGGTCTATCTCGATTCCTTTTGCCTGTTACAAACATATTCACAAAGACATAATACCCTGTATCAAAGTGTGGTGAAGGGTATAAAAATGCACCCCCATGATAGTGGAGAAAAAAAATATTTTAAAAAGTCCTATGATAGTCGTGGAAAACATATTTTTAATTATATCCATAGAAAAATATTTCTAAAAAGCACTGTGCGATCGCATTGTAGACGTAGAACAAGTAAATCCGGAAATAAAAATACGAAAAACAAATAAACCCATCTGCTGTTGTTGTCGTCGCCATCCATTGGAATGTGGGTGAAATGTATTTGTGACCTAGTTTTTCAGATGTTTCATTTGTAACTCAGCAGCAACAGCAGTAGCAGGAACAGCATCCATTGTTTCCTCGATATTTTGCGCATTTGCTTTTACCACTTTGTCTATTGTATCCGGCAGCCACCCTGTGGGCCTAGCATTCAGTCCGACGCACACACTCGTACAAACACATTTACCACAACAGTAAGTGAAAGTGGTGCGCTAAGCTTTTGATACGCCTAAAATTGATGGAAATACCAAGTCATGGATGGTGGGAGGGAAAAAACAAAACGTGGAAGGGGAAGGGAAGTAAAATTGTAGGCTTTACTACGAATGAGAGTTTATTACTTGTTTGTTTGTTCGTTTGTGTGACAGGTAAAATTGTCACGTTTCACAGTCATATTTCTTTAACGACTTTCTCTCGGCTGATCCTTTTGTAGAGCGAGCACATCAAGAAGCCAAAAAACAATGGGACAACAGGCTTTTTAATTACAAGTTGTTGTTGCAGTTTTTTTTTGTGTTTCTTTTTGCTTTTTTTTTTGAATATAATTACCATGTAAATTATCAGGGGAATTTGGATATGATGGCTTACAGTGTCATTAAATGTATGTAAATGGTTACATGTGTGTATGTCGCCTTTAATAAAGATATCCATAATCCTATTTCATGTTGTAAAGTATCAACCTTTCATTCGAAGAAGAGTAGCCATAAAAGTTGTCATAAAGATTACAAAAGACCTTTAGTATATGGAAATTGTACAACTATCTACATTGTATGGATGTGGTCGTGGAAATTCTTGGGTGATTCTGGGAAATGTGGAACCTGCGGAGCATAAAATTGATTTTAATAGACTAGGAATATTTGCTGGAAGACTATGCGAATATATTGTTTCTTAGAAGTTTTTTGTTTTTTGTTTTTTTTTTTAATTATCGGAATTATTTTCTATGGCGCAAAATATAACATTAAAATGTATAAAATTGACAGTGAGTGGTTTGTTTGAAATAGTCTGTTATGTCGACAATATTATACAACATTTAGGGATGGTCCACAGTGGGGGTTGGTCCGTAATAAGGCGCAGATTAAAAAAACATGCTTCTACATCATGTGCGTGGATTTTTTTTTATCGAATTTTCCTTTTAGATCTATCATAAAGAATTAAAATAGGCGTGTAGTAAGTAGAAAATATTTTTCAAGGCCTGTCATAGGGGTGGCTTTTTTATATATAAATTTTTATAGGTGTGGATTTTTTATAGACAAATTTCACAGGCGTGGATTTTTATAGATAAATGTACATAGGCTTGGATTTTTATAAATAAATTTGCATGACCATAGACTTTTAATAGACAAATTTTCATGGCTGTAGATTTTTTACGAACAAATGTACTTGGCGTGGAATTTTTATATACAAATTTTCATATGCGTCGATTTTTTTATACCCTTCACACAGTGTGGTACAGGGTATTATGTCTTTGTGCATATGTTTGTAACAGGCAAAAATAATCGAGATAGACCCATGGTTACTTTTGAGAATATGCATAAAATCACTTTCTGAGTCGATTTATGCATGTCAGTCCGTCTGTCGGTCCGTCTGTCCATGTTAAATTTTAAACAATGTAAAGGTCGCATTTATGATCCGAATTGGATGAAATTTTCGTTCGATTTAAGGTAAATGGTGCACGAAAGACCCTATATATCTTTCGATTTGTTCAGATTTAGATATAGCTCCCATATATATTTTGGTCCTATTTAAGGTAAATTGTGTACCAAAGTCCCTATATATCTTCCGATTTGCACGAATTTTGGCACAGCATACAAAATTAAGTCTAGAATGATGTGTGAAAAGTTTCGTGAAAATCGGTTCAGACCCTATATATTTTTCGATTTGCACGAAATTTTGCATAGCGTACTGAATTAAGTCTATAATAATGTGTGCTAAGTTCCATGAAAATCGGTTTGGTGCACCAAAGTCCCTATATATCTTTCGATTTGCACGAATTTTGCTATAGGGTACTGAATAAAGTCTAAATGAAAAGATCCATAGCTAGGCCGATTGACACAACGTACTGATGTAATATAAATTAGTTTCTGGCAAGTTTCCCTGAAATCGGTTCAGATATAGATATATAACACGTCGTCTGTTAGGATGCATATGTAGAATATACCCAAAGTTGTGAAGGGTATCATATAGTCGGCCCAGTCCAACTTTACTACTTTCCTTACTGGTTTATAGAGAAATTTTCATATGGGTGGGTGTAATAAAGGCAAATTTTTAAAGGGACTTTTACGCGTGGATTTTTTCAAAGGCCATTATAGGCATGAATTATTTAAAGGGTAATTTTTGTCGTGGATTTTTTGAAAGGGCATTATAGGCGTGGATTTCTTCAAAGGAAATTGTAGGGGTGCATTTTTTAAAGGTTGTTATAGACGTGGATTTTTAAAGGTTGTTTTAAAGGCTATATAGACGTGGATTTTTTAAGGGCCATTATAGGCGTGGATTTCTTCAAAACCATTGTAGGGGTGGATTTTTTAAAGGTCATTATAGACGTGGATTTTTAAGGCTGCTATTTCAAAGGTAATTTTAGTTGCGGTTCTTTTTAAGGGTCATTATAGGCGTGGTTCTTTTCAAGGGTCATTTTAGGCGTGTATTTGTTAAGTCAACTTTTTCAAGGGTCATTATATGCGTGGATTTTTTCAAGGCAACTTCCTAAAGGGCTTTCATATGCGTTAATGTTTTAAAGACACCCTTTTTCAAAGGCCATCGTTTAGATTGTGAGTGCGGTATGTTGTACCTATTTAGTAGAAATTTCCAAAACTTCCAATCCCAATCCAATATTTAGTACAATTTAGTACACAAATTTGGTGTAATTTAGAAAAATTAGTACGAAGTTCTAAAACGTTTTGCATAGTCCCAACAATGATCCTAACTCCAAATTTTAGGATCCCAGCTCCATCCGTTCTCTCAAAATTCATATTATACCAAATTTAGTACCCATAAATAAAATTTCCAAAACTACATCAATACCCCGATGCTACACTCCAACAGTAACCTTATTTCGAAATTTCCAGATATATCGGTTTTCCAGATATATCGGTTCACCCAAATCCACATTTCAAAACTTTCTATATATTCCAACGTAGAGACAACAGTGACCCTAACTCTAAATTTCAGGATGCCAGCTCTATTGGTTCACCCAAAATTTAAATTGTACCAAATTTAGTACACGTTAGTACGAAAACTTTCTATAAAGCCCAAACAGTACTACACCCCAACAGTGATCCTAACATCAAATTTCAAGATTCCAGCTCAATCGGTTCACGTTTGGTACCATTTAGTACAAATTTCCAAAACTTCCTGCATCGGTTCACGCAAATCTAAATTGTTCCAAATTTGGTTCACATTAGTAGGAATTTCCAAAACTTTCTAAACATATCATTTCAACCACCCAACAATGATCCTAACTCCAAATGTCAAGATTCCAGCTTTATCGATTCATCCAAATCCAAATTCAACCAAATTCAAATTTTACCAATTACAGTAGGATTTAGTACTTTTGTACACATAAGAAAAAAATTTACAAAAGTGCGTACATATCCTAATCCTACAGTCCAACGGTAATGTTAATTTCAATTTTCATGATTCCAGCTCGATTTGTACCTTCAAATCAAATTTGTAGCAAATATAGTACCACATAGTACTTTTCGTAGTATAGATTTATATATTTACTAGTATATGCCCGCTACTTCGTTAGCGAATGTGATAAATACTTAAGCATGTATTAACATATTATTTTATTTTCACAGAAAACAGAATATGTCAGGAAAACTAAACAATCCAGGCATTAATATCGACCATATGTTTAATTTGAGTACCAAATTTCACGAATCGAGCTCTGAAGGTTCACCCAGATCCAAATTTTACCAAATTTAGTTCCATTTAGCAAATATTATTTCCATAAGTACCCACCTCCATCATCCAACAAAACTTCCTGCATACTCCGATCTTACACGCCACAAAAATTTCAAATTTCAGGATTTCAAACCTACCGGTTCACCCACAATTCAAATTGTATTATATTTAGTACGCAGTAGTAAGAATTTCCAAAACTTCCTACTTAACCCAAACCTTCACCCCACAGTGAACCTAAAATCAAGTTTCAGATTTCCAACTCTGTCGGTTCACCCACAATTCAAATTGTACCAAATTTGGTACACATTAGTTCAAATTTCCAAAACTTCCTATATACCCCAATCATACACCCCCACAGTGATCCTAAATCCATGTTTCAGGATTCAAACTCTATCGGTTCACCCACAATACAAATTGTACCAAATTTAGTAAAAAGTAGTACGAATTTCAAAAACTTCCAACTTAACCAGAACCAACACCCCCACAGTGATCCTAAATCCATTTTTCAGGATTCAAACTCTATTAGTTCACTCACAATTGTACCAATTTTAGTACACAGCAGTACCAATTTCCAAAACATTCTACATACGCCAATCCCACACTGATCCTAAATCCAAGTTTCAGGATTCCAACTCTATCGGTTCACCCACAATTTAAATTGTACCAAATTTAGTACACAGTAGTACAAATTTCTAAAACCTCCTTCTTACCACAAACCTACACCCCCATAGTGATCCTAAATCCAAGTTTCAGGATTCCAACTATATAGTTTCACTCACAATTAAAATTGTACCAACTTTACTACACAGTCGTACGAATTTCCAAAACTTCCTACATACCCCAATTCTACACCTCCACATTGATCCTAAATCGAAATTTGAGGATTCCAACTTTATCGGTTTTCCCACAATCCAAATTGTACTAAATTTAGTACATTGTAGTACCAATTTCCACAGTGTTCATAAATCAAAAGTTTTTAATTATCTAATAACTCAGACACATATTGGCCAAATTAATGGTAAATTCTAAAACATTGACCTACATTTCCCAAACTAAATTCAACTAAAAATTCCCATTTGAGAAAAAATGTAGGTCATTTAGTGTACATCAGCGGAATAAATTATTTATTAAATTTATTAATAAAATTCACATTAACTGGCTGAGCCATAAAAACGTAACAACAATTTATTTTCGTTCACACAAAGTTCATAACATAAAACAAACTTTTGTAGTAAAAAAGTGTTTGCCTTTTTGCCGAATTCACACAAGTTTGGCCTAGTTTTCCATATAGAACGGATATGAATTCCCTTTAATGACAAATGTCCTTCCGCTGGTGTTGGCAGTTGTTGAATTGTCGTTGTCAAATGGAATATCAATTAAAGTTGTTCGAGTCTGTGTGTAATTGGATGACTGAGTGATGTTCTCATTTATGTTGGAAATTTCTTTAGATGAGTGCGTTTGTGTGTGTGTGAAGTCCTTGGATGCTTGTTAGTATTTTTGGGGGTGCTTTAAACGTGGATACAAAATTCAAAATATTTAAATGTTATATATTTATTAATTGTACACACTTTCTTTACCCTGATAATCTAAATTACAAAAATTCAAATTCTGGTGCCTTTGGAGCTATGGTGAAAAAATTACACAATTCAATGTATTTATTTCTGGGAGGACCAATGGACTTATAGTCTAGAAAATTCATCAGGTAATTTTTATACCATCATATAGAGACTATATCAAAACATGGACCTATATTAAAAAAAAAATTCAAAGATATATTTCGCCCTCAATAACCCGAAATGAAAAATTACAGTCAGTTCGTTGGGGTAAATGGGACTACAACCTTCAAAATAAAACCAGTAAGGAAAGTAGTAAAGTCGGACTGGGCCGGCTATATGATACCCTTCACCACTTAGGTATATTGTACATATGTACCAAAGTTCCTTCGAAGGAACATACTCATGTCTTTCTGCAACCTATGATAAAATTAATTTCATGCGGGCAGATTTAAAGTCGTCTGCGTACCATGGGACAAATTTATGGAAAACGATTTAAAGCAAAATTTATATAAGCTGTTCGGTACGCCGCAAAGTTAAAAATTTAATCTCAATCAGACACCCGTTCGAAATACATATAGAAGCTATGGCTGCATCTGCACCAATTTCAACAAAACCCAATAACGTCATTCAAGTCTCAATTTGATACGTTGTGCAAAATTTCGTGTTAATCGGACAAACATTAGGAGTTTGGTACACCATTTATGTAAAATCGGACAAAAATATAAATGAACGGATCTTCATGAAACTTAGCACATATCAGTCTAGACACAATTCAGTACGCAATACCAAATTTCGTGCAAATCGAAAAATATATAGGGTCTTTTGGGCACCATTAACATAAAATAGGACGAAAATATACATGGGAGCTGTATCTGAATCTTAATCGATTTTCACGAAACTTAACACATATCATTCTACTCCTAATTCAGTACGCTGTGCAAAATTTCATGGAAATCGAATATTTTATAGGGACCTTGGGTCATCATTTGTCTTAAATCAGACGAAAATATATATGGGACCTGTATCTAAATCTGAACCGATTTTCGCGAAACTTACCACAGATAATTCTAGAGTTAATTCAGTACGCTATGACAAATTTCGTACAAATCGAAAGATATATAGGGCCATTGGTGCACCATTTACATTAAATTGGACAAACTTATATATGGGAGCTATATCTAAATCTGAAAAGATTTTTACGAAACTTGGCACATATCATTCAAGACTTAATTCAGTACTCTATACCAAATTTCTTGCAAATCGAGAGGTATATAAGGACTTTGGTGCACAATTTACCTTATATCGGACGAAAATATATATGGGATCTATATCTAAATCTGAACCGATTTTTACGAAACTTTGCACACATCATTCTAGGTTTAATACAGTACGCTGTGGCAAGTTTCGTGCAAATCAAAAGATATTTAGGGTCTTTGGTGTACCATTTACATCAAATCGGACGAAAATATATATGGGAGCTATATCTAAATCTGAACCGATTTTCAGGAAACTTAATACACAGCATTCTAGACCTAATTCATTACGCTGTGCAAAATTTCGTGCAAATCGAGAGGTATATATGGACTATGATGCAGCATTTACATTACATCGGACGAAAATATATATGGGAGCTATATCTAAATCTGAAACGATCTTCACGAAACTTAGTACACATCATTCTAGACTCAATTCAGTACGTTATGACAAATTTCGTGCAAATCGAAGAATATATAGGGTTCCTGGTGCACCATTTACCTAAAATCGGGCGAAACTATATATGGGAGCTATATCTAAATCTGAACCGATTTCCACGAAACTTAGCACACATCTTTCTAGACTTAATTCGTGCAAATTGAATGACAAAATTCGTGAAAATCTAATGATTTTCAGGGTCTTTGGTGCACCATTTACCTAAAATCGGGCGAAACTATATATGGGAGCTATATCTAAATCTGAACCGATTTTCTTCAATAGGGTTCGTCCTTGGGCCAAACCAATGGGCTGTGCCAAATTTCATCCAATTCGGATCATAAATTCGACCTGTACTTTACCAACAATATGGACATGGACGACGGACGGGCATGCATAAATCGACCTAGACTGTGATTCTATGCATATTCTCAAAAGGAACCATGGGTCTATCTTGATTCCTTTTGCATGTTACAAACTTATGCACAAAGACATAATACCCTGTACCACAGTGTGGTGAAGGGTATAAAAATAAGATTTTATTCTAACAATATCTAACAATCGGACTGTAACCTAATTTATCCAAATGTTACTGGAAATTATCGAACTTTCAATCTTATGTTTATGCTTCAATACATTCTCCCAGGGACAATGAAATACAAAACAAAAGGGACATAAAATCATTTTTAAATTATTTTTTATGTACCTACATACTTTTGTAATATTTTATTTATACATAAAATACAAAGCCACATACATATGCTATATATGTATGTGTGTATGACATAATGTTAATGTCACTTATCTTTACAATTTAATTCATTCATAAATTATTCGCAACTCATGCGAAAATATTCGAATTAAAATTACAAAAGAAACCTTTTTGTATTGTTCAATACTCAAATAACTGAAAGTAACTGGAATGTATGTATGTAGGCATTTATGTGCGTATCAAAATGCCATAGGGAATTTCCATTATTGCCAGACTATCGAATATTCAATCAGTTTCATTTTCATTGGAAATATGAATGTGTTTCTGATGTATTGTCTTAATGTCATTGGATATTTTTCCGTAGAGATGTGTATGAGAACATTTCATTTCTCAGGGTGTAGCAATAGTCTGGGGGAAATATATACAGAGATTTTTTTATATAATTCTTATTTTAGCCTCCAAGAGCCTATGCCAAAATGTAGACCTATTTTAAATAGACTTCTATTGTTAACTTGTCGAATTTCTTCTAAGACACATTTTTGTGTAGCACACAGAGTTGATCGTCCTACGTTGCACTAGCGGAACAATCGCAACTGTATTACGTTTTCCCGAAGATACAGGCTACTTTTTGCTTTGTAATACTTCCTTTTTTAAAAATGTTTAGCGTTTGACTTATCTTCAAAGAACCACACGGTCGATTCCGATTTTGTTTCACACTCATATGATTTTTTCGCAGATCGATACCAGCCCAGTAGTTCATAGTATATCGAATGCATGATGGTAACAGAAATACCGAAGATTGTCACTACCCCAGTATGCGTCACATAAGGCTATTGCATTATCAATTAACACACGGCCGTTCGTGGCCCTTCGACATGTGATAGAGTGTATATTAAAGGTGTCATTTTGTTTGGTATTTTGGGAGATCATTGGGCAGCTAATATTATTTAAAACAAGTAAAAAAGTTTCAGTCGGTGTTACCGACAGACCCTCAGCATATGGTTTGCGGTGGTCTTCGGAATTACACACTGATTTTATTATTAGCTTTATATAAGATATATGGTTTTATAAAAGAGGTTGATCAAATCGATGATTCAATTCGCTTCATATTAAATGTTTAAGTTTAAAAAATATTGATCATTTGTGGGAGAGGTGTCGGAAGTACTGGGATCCTTCGGACTTGATCTAGGTTTGGTAAAGATAATTAAGCAAAGTTTGGTTCAAATCGGACATTCCATTCGCCTGATATTGGATTTATAAATGTTGATAATTTGGGTTATTTGTGGGGGAGGTGCCAGAAGAAATGGACCAATGGGTCCGTCTCTGGACTTGATCTCAGATAAAACTATTAAAATGTACAAAATTTAAAAATGTAAAATTTGTCGTACATTCCATTCGCCTAATATTGGATTTATAAATATTGAACATTTTGAAAATTTTTGGTAGAGGTACCAAAAGGAGTGAACAAAGTTTGGTTCAAATCGGACATTCTATTAGCCTATTATTGGGTTTATAAATACTGAAAATTTTGCCCCTTTGTTGGAGATGTACCAGAAGAAGAGGACCATCTTTGGACCTGATCCAGACTAGGTAAAGCCTGATATTGGATATACAAATTTTGATCCTTTGTAGGGAAGGTACCAGAAGGAGTGGACCAATGGGTCCCATCTTCGGACTTCATCTAGGCTCAGTAGCGATAATGGGTAGTACAGAGTTTGGTTCAAAACGGATAGTCCGATCGCATGTTATTATAAAATTACTTTTTAACACAATTTTCACAATTTTGTGGGGGAGGTTAAAGAAGGAGTGGACCGATATTCCCCCGCTTCGATATATTAGAATGTACAACGTTTGGATGAAATCGGTTGCTCCATTCGAGAGTTAGGATGCGCAACAGCCGGCCAGACCGACCGACATTTGTAAATCGATTCTATATTGTCTGAAACTAATTTGGTACAAAGAAACATGGGGTCTAAAACCACTATTTCGATGAGGCATTATAATTATTCGGCAATTATAATTATTCGTCCGGTTAAAGAGTAGACTTCATAGAACTGTGCCTCTCAAATTTCGATATTTTGGGGAGTTTCCAACAAATTGGATTTAATTTGGTCTTATGCGTTTTCATCGGGTAGCAAATGTTCTTATTAAAAATTATCAAAATGGGTCCACTGTTTAGCCCCAAACTGATAGTAATTTTATATTTTCGATTTTCATTGGGTATATAATCTCCCTGAGGCAAATGATAAATTTTGGCCAATTATGTTGAGTCAAGATCAATATAATTGTGCCCGTCCGTTCACTATAATTTGTGCACTAATCGTCAATAATTTGTGTATGTAGGAACGGTTTTGGCTTATGATCGTTTAATATTTAGGGGATCGAATCATAAGGAGTCGACATGTCAATGCAATATACAAGGGTTTTTTCATGATAAACGGCCGATATTTAGGTAGTGAAATGGACCCAGACTTTTTTGTGAGAAATGGTAAATTTGACATTCTATGGTCTATATATATTTTTTACTTTTGGTGCCTATTGTGTGCTGGAAATGAAGCGAGGAATCTCATTTGGTAACCAATCTTGGGTGGCACGTGCTGAGTGCGATGGTGTAGAGTCCTGTTGGAATGTCCAAGGTCTGCGGCTAAAATGTTTGCATGCTCAAGGCTTTAATACACCCTAAAGAACTTTTATGCGATAATATTTGGTATTTATTCGAATGACACGTTCGATTAATACGAGCGGAGAGCGACCATCGGTTGTTATGACGGCCCATACTATCAAGATGACCGGCGCTTGAGTTCTGGTGGCCAACCAAAGGTGCATATTTTCAGCTGACTTCTTTGGCAAGTAAACACGATCATTTTGGAAAATTCTCGCATTTTGACGAGAATTTTTGTACGCTTGTAAACAATATAATGAGCTGTCACTGAAATAATTCTAACAGCTATCGGACGAGTGGCTTAGAAATGACAGCAGTCTGAAATTGGTTGCATTTGCAACTGTATATTATTGTATGTACTGTATTTGGGTGTTAAAAGTGATGTTTAGTACTACCATTACCGCACTAGAGTGCGAAAATGTCGCATTGGCCGTATTGAAATTTTACATGAAGTTCCGGTTATGGTCAAGAACGACTTCTATAATTTTCGGTGATGATCCGATAATATTTCGGGGAAACAATGTATCGAAAACTTTGTTTTTCTCAGATTTTCTAGTCGCTCTAGAGGTCACAAGACCTTTGTGTTTAAAATAACATTTGAATCTTATGACTTATATGTTCACCCCGGGAAAAGATAATTTGGAAAATATTACAGGTTAAGGGGAGGAGCTGTTGACCTCTAATTGATCAACAGGTTGCACATGTCGCGAAATATGGATCATATGAAACGTAAGATGCTGACAGACGCTCGTACAATTGAAATTAATTTATAACCAGTGAGCGGAGCAATATAGTTGGACGGGGCCGACCATACGATACCCTACACAACTACCATGGAACTTTAACTTTCTGCGGATATTTATTCCGAGCCTGGGCAATATTTCGTGATAGTTGCACCTTCATGTCGATAAGAGATCAACAGCTCCTCTTCCTTACACTGATATATTTTCCGAATATTACTAATATTCAGTACAGCCCTCCTAATTACTTGTCCAAATTCTCTTCTCCGTGAGTTGTGTTGTGATGTTCGACTTATCATTGTGGTCTATAGATTGACTCGAAAAAACACAATAAATTAAGTTTTCAGTCCACTTTATCCCAAAAATTTTATCTGACCATCAGCAAAAATTATAGGCGTTATCCTTGACCATAACTGGAACCTCATGGAAAATTTCAAAGCGATCATTGTTATGTATCCGACCTGTAGTGTAGCAATGGGTTACTAAGTAATGTCTGAATTCGTAAGCACCTGTAAATATTTAAGTGTAACTCCCACATCCGAGTACATATGGCAATGTGATTCGTATCAATTTAAAGGCCAACCACTCCTCTTGGATATAATATCAACTTCTCGCGCATATGTCCTTCAGGAGTAAATATATACGCCATTAAATAAAAATTTTGTAATTTTCCACACAAAATTCAGGGCCCATAGGACCCGACATGCTTATTCTTTGGCTCGATCCTTTTCTTCATGTAAAAATTCGGGATTTTTGGGCCATAATTGCGGTCTCTGGAGCGACCAGAAAATCAGACAAAAATTTAAATATTTGGTCCATTTCATCCCTTAAATATTAACGGATCTTTACCAAAAACAATAAGGGTCTTCATTGGGCAGAACCCATCATACATGCAAAATGTATTGGAGATTGGCCCATAACTGTGGCCTGTATCGTGTTTACAAAATATAATGGACGGACACACATGTCTAGATCGACTCAGCTAGTCGAGATAAAGGTGGGTCTAGAACCAATATTTCTCGGCGTTACAAACACTTGGGGCTGCACAAAGCTATAATACCCTGACAATTTAGTCGTGTAGGGTATAATTAACAGAAACCCATATGGTGGCGTATGTTTAATGTAAACAATTATTTCAACATTACGTATACGTGCCAATACACATAACAAAACTCAACTCGATTAAAAGACTTTCTCGCTTTAACCTGAAAAAAAAAATAATGTCATCAATAACTTATTCCTCTTTTCGTCGTTGGTGTAACACACCACAGGAACTTGAAGTAAAATTTCTGCGACGAAATAAATACCCCTCAATGTTCAAGAATTTTTAATCACATTGTTTACCTACACAATTGTATATTCTTCCAAGAAAATAAAAACACTCCTTTAAATTTGAAAAACAATTTTTTATTCAATTATTTGTTTTGGGAAATATTGTTTTGTTTTATTATTGCATTGTTATTCGAATCGATTATTTTGTTTTTTTTTTATAGGCATATAATAAGTATGTATATGTAGATGGTTGTTAATGCAATATATATGTATGTATTTATAATATTTGCGTGTATATGGTTGCTATTTCGAGTATTGGTATTTTTCTGTTTTGTTTTGTATATATAAATGCATATTGTGGCATTGTGGTTTTAGGCTTTTATATTTTATTCGTATCCATATATAAGATATAATAAATGCTGTATCAATATTTTTTGTTATTATAATAAAAAGTAATTTTTATTCATCATCAAATCATTCGTTTGTCGTTTACTTGCAATGATTTTTTTGTGTGTTCGGGTTTTGCTTGTATTTTGTCACATTTGACATATAAGTTTTTGGTTGGCGTTATCGATTTTATTTAATTTCTATAAATATAATATTGCTTAATATAGTCATTGGTTTTGTTGTTGTTGTGGTTGTTTTGTCATTGAGAGTTTATTATTATTATTTTGCTTATAATGTTTAATTTAAGTAATAATATTATTGCATTGATTCATAATGGTTTTTATGGTGGTGGTGGAGGTGGCGATTATGATGATGACAATGTATGTTATTTATGGTGGCAGTTTCAGCTAATTTTTAATTTTTTTTTTTTTTTTGTATTCAAATATATTTTTTGTATATATTTTTATATGTACATTGATGGGCACATATTGTTTTATTTATTTCTTTTGTGTGAATGGCTTTAATGTTTTTTGCAGAATTTGAAAAAGTGGAAGTTTTTCTTGGGCTAATGGTGTAGAATAAAATTTGCAACCCCAAATACCCAATAGAGAATATAAATTCTTGATCAGAATACAATTGTCTGTCGATTAAGCCATACTCGTCTGTCAGTTTGAAATCAGAATAGAGATCGAAATGTTTAAAGTAGCTTTTTGAAAGTTTTCATCACCGATCGTCATATTTCGACTAGCTGAGTCGATTTAAACATGTGTCTCCATCCGTACGTCTGTCCATTATAATTTGTAAACATGATACAGGCCAAAGTTATGGACCAATCTTCACGATATTTTGCATGTAGGGTGGGTTCTGGCAAATGAAGACCTCTATTGTTTTTGGTAAATATCGGTTAATATTTAGGGGATGAAATGGAGCAAATACTTAATTTTTGTCGGTTTTTCTGGTTGCTCCGGAGACCGCAATTATGGTCCGAACATCGCGAACTTTTACATGGTGAAGGGTATCGGGCCAAGGAATAAGCATGTCTATTTTGATAAAGATCGGCCATTATTAAGCGGGTCAAATGGACTCTTACTTTTGTGTAAAAAATGGAAATGGACCAAATACATATTTTTTCGTTTTTTTTTCTGGTCGCTCCGGAGACCGCAATTATGGTCCGAACATAGCGAAATTTTTCATGGTGAAGGATATCCTATTTTGATAAAGATCGGCCATTATTTGGCGGGTCAAATAGACCCTGACTTTTGTGTAAAAAATTACAAAATCTGTATTCTCTGGCGTATGTATTTACACCTGATGGACATATACCCTAAAAATTGACAGTATATTCAAGAGGAGTGGCAGGCCTTTACATTGCCGTATGTACTCGGATGTGAGAGTTACACGTAAATATTTTTAGGTGCTTTCGAATTCAGATATTACTTAGTAACCCACTACCACACTAGAGGGCGGATATACAGCGCTGATGGCTTTGAAATGATCCATGAGGTTCCAGTTATGGTCAAGTACAACGCCTATAATTTTCGGTGATGATCAGATAATAATTTTTGGATGAAGTGGACCCAAAAATTATTGTTTTTTTGTGTTTTTTCGAATTGATCTATAGGCCACATTGAAAGTCGAACATCACAACACAACCCACGCTGAAAGGAATGTGGACAAGTAATTAGAAGTGATGTACTGAATATTACTAATATTTTTTGGCCTCTAGTCGGTCAAGAGGGTAAAAATATCGCGAAATATTGCCCAAGCTCAGAATATAAAATCACACAAAGTAAGATTTTCGTGGAAGTTGTGTAGGGTATCATATGGTCGGCCCGTGCGACTAAAGATCGTTAATATTTAAGGGATTAAAAAACTTTATTTTTGTCTGATTTTGCGGTCGCTCCAGAGTCCTCAATTATGACCCAAACATCGTGATCTTTCACGAGGAGAAGGGAATCGGGCCAAAGAAGAAGCATGCCTGTTTTGATAAAGATCGGTCAATATTTAGTGGGTCAAAATGACCCAAACTTTTGTGGGAAAAATGACAAAATTTGTATTCTATAGCGCATATATTTATCACTGAAGGACATAGACCCGAGAAGTTGACGGTATATCCAAGAGGAGTGGTTGACCTTTAAATTGATACCAATAATATTGTCGTAGGTACTCGGATGCGGGAGTTACACTTAACAATTTACAGGTGCTTACGTATTCATATATTATTTAGTAACCTATTACCACACTGGAGGTCGGAAATATGGCGCTGATCGCTTTGAAATGCTCCATGAGGTTCCACTTATGGTCAAGGTCAACGCCTAATATGTTAGGTGATGATCAGATAATAATTTTTCGGATGAAGTGGACAGAGCACTTAATTATTTGTACTTTTCGAGTCGAAAGCCGAACATCACAACACAACCCACGGTGAAGGGAATCTGGATAAGTAATTAGAGGGGCTGTACTGATAGTTAGTAACATTTGCTGACATCTAGTCTGTCAAAAGTATGCAAATATCGCGAAATATTGCCGAATCTCAGAATATAGATCCACAGAAAGTTAGATTTTCATGGAAGTTGTGTAGGGTATCGTATGGTCGGCCCCGTCCGACTATACTGCTCCGCTCACAGGTTTTTTATATGTGTTCATGTTTTGACATGGCCTTGACATTTTTCGGTATTTTCGAGGAGTTGAAATCAGTTTATCATCGAATTATCTGGCATTTGGTATTCCCTGTAAAAAGTTGGCGCCCCATTTTCTGTATTTGGAAGGCTTTGTCACATTTTCCCTATTGAAATTACAGAAATTTGGCATAACGGGTTCCTGGCGAAAAAAAATCGTATTCGAAGATAATATTTATATGATACGCAACTATGTTGTGGTGGCATTATTCGTTTGTGTGGCCCCAAGTGTTTGTAACGCCATGAGAGATCCACCATCGATAGTTGTATCTTGACTAGCAGAGTCGATCTAGACATTTGTATCTGTCTGTCCATCTTTAAAAAAATGGGGGGCTGACATTCGACATTCTATTTATTTTGAACTTTGTCATTGACGAAAATTAATCGCTTAACTATTTCACAATGCATAAACATTTTTTATATCTACTACAAAATGGCGATATAGCCACAACCACATATTGTCGGAAATTATTAATTCTACAAATAAGCAATCAATTTTTATAAAAAAAATTAATATGTGCCGACCATTATTTCAATTTTTTTTAATAAATATATTGTATAATTTTGCGAATAAAATTATGACGGAGGCTTAAAATAAATAGCCTCTGTAAATGTCGTATGCCTAGCACTATTGAAATTTGTATATAATGTATTTAAATGCATTTTAATTTTAATAAAAAGCTATAATACTATGAATAATGAATTAAAAATTTTGTCAATATGCATGTTTTGTAATATTATATTTTTTATGAATGTTTTTATTTTTTTATATATATAAACAGTCTTATTTTATTTTTCTTAAAACGAATTGTGGTTGTTCGGTTAAAATTATTAAATTTTCGTATTGTAACTTAAGTCTAAGAATTCATTTTAAATAAGCAGTGATAAATGATTAGAAATTTAATAGTAACTATATTAAAGGAGAAAATTTTTATTTATTTGTTTTGTGTACTTCTAATTTATAAAAAAAATGTATAATATCGACCATTTATATAAAAAAATAAAATAGGGCGTTTTTTATTAAAAGTATTTGTTTTAATATAAGAACAAAACACCTAGTTAATTTTTTTAAGAAATATTAAAAAAATTGTTTATTATTAATTTCTCTATTTCCTTATAAAAATATTAATAGTGAAAATTCTATGGCAAACAAATGTGAATAATTATTATAATTATAATTATTATAATTTTATTTTAATAACTTCTGTGCAATATTTAGAATTTATAAAAATTTATGTAATTTAAAAATAATATTACATTTTATTTTATTTTGTGTTTGCATTTGCAATTTTCTTCTCATGTTTTGGTAGTATTAATGTATTTTTGTTATACAAATCAAAAGAATACGCTTACGACATGAAATCATATACCTATAAATATAATTATGGTCCAATTTGATTAAATTATTTATCGATATGAATTTAATATATATTTTTTTTAATATCACAGGTAATTTTTTCATTTATAAATGGTGTTTTCTTATATTAACAGATGTGAATGAAATTTTTTGAGGAAGAAAATTGCAAAAACGCCACTTTTTTATGTTTTATTTTGTTAATGAAACGAATCATTAAATTTAGATATTGCTTGGAACTTGATCAATATCGTCTATTGTTAAAAATTTTAAATAAAAATTAAAATCTAAAGAATTTTTTCCTTAAAAAAAAACAATAATGATAATAAGAATATTTAAATTTCCAATCGGAACTGCCAAGGCTGTTGAATAATCAGGAAGAAACACACAGTAAACTTACTAAACAGTTACCGATTGAATTCGGTAGATTTTTATAGAATATGGCTGGACCTAATTATGGGACTATTAAAAATAGGCGAACCGATATATAAGGCAATTTTGAAGAGATATAGAAAGGTTTTTTTTTTAAAAAAAGAAAAACACATAAAATACGATTTTTAAATATCATTTCGAAATTGCCCAAATAATTCTGTCGAATAACAATATTAAACGGGAACCGTACAATCTGAGGATTTGAATGCCTATAGAAGGCAATGAGGTAATGGGGCCTTCTGACGGTCTTTAATTGTTTACAAAAGAGAGTAATAACTCAACTTACTATACCTGACCTTGAGATATTCTAAAGTCTACATTCAGGTTTACTATTTTATTTGAACACATTTATTATAATATATATGTTGTCAGGGTATTATAACTTTGTGCAGCCCCAAGAGTTTGTAACGCCGCGAAATATTGGTCCTAGACCCACCTTTAAGTATACCGATCGTCATATCTCGACTAGCTGAGTCGATCCATTATAATTTGTAAACACGATACAGGCCACAGTTATGGACCTATCTTCACGAAATTTTGCATGTAGGCTGGATTCTGGCCAATGAAGACCCCGGTTAATATTTAGGGGATCACAACACAATCCACAGTGAAGGGAATCTGGACAAGTAATTAGAGGTGCTGTACTGATTATTACTAATATTTGCTGACTTCTAGCCAGTCAAAAGTGTGCAAATATCGCGAAATATTGCCCAATCTCAGAATATAGAACCACAGAATGTTAGATTTTCATGGAAGTTGTGTGGGGTATCGTATGGTCGGCCCCGTCCGACTATACTGCTCCGCTCACTGGTTTTTAGTACATAGTCGTACCAATTTCAAAACTTCTTACATACCCCAAACCTACACTCCCACAGAGGTCCTAAATCCAAGTTCCAGGATTCCAAATTTATCGGTTCACCCACAGTTCAAATTGTACCAAATTTAGTACACAGTAGTACGAATTTCCATGGCTTCCTACTTTACCCAAACCTACATCCCCACAGTGATCCTAAATCCAAGTTCCAGGTTTCCAACTCTATCGGTTCACCCACAATTCAAATTGTACCAAATTTAGTACATAGTAGTACCATATATATCTCAATCGTACCTTCATATCTCAATCGTACATCCCTGACTCCAAATTTCATCATTCTATTTCTATTGGTTCACCTATAATTCATATTGTACCAAATTTAGTACCATTTAGTAACCATAAGTATTAATTTCTTAAACTGAATCCTGACCTTAATCCTACACCCCTACAGTGATCCTGACTCCAAATTTAATTGTTCCCGCTCTATAGTTTCACCCAAATGCAAATTGTACATAAGTAAATAATTTAATGTAGGATTGGGATATGTATGTATCCCAATCCTACATTCCGAGGGTAATGTCAATTTCAAATTTCAAGATACCAACTCGATTTGTACCTCCAAATTAAATGTGTACCAAATTTAGTACCATATCTCCTTAAATAGAACCTACATCTCAACCCTAATTCGCATTCCAAAATTTCAAGTTTTTAGCTCTATCCATCCAAATGCTACGAAATTGGACCAAATTTAAAACATTTTAGTACTTTTTGTATACTTATAGTTCGAAGGTCCAAAAAACGCCTCTTCTTCAGTGATCCGCATTTAAAATTTAAGAGTCCTAGCTCTACCGATTCGCCAAATACAAATGGTATCACATTAAGTAATTTTCGTACCGTTCTAGTACGAATTTCCAAAAACCCAACCATATCCCCTTGGACCAAGAGTGACCCTCACCCAAAATTTCAAGATTCTAACTTCAGCCTTTTCGGCTTTTATTAGTATAGATAGAAAATCTACAATCTACCTAAGAACCATCAACTTTTTTATATAGAATATTTTGAAGACTTCAATTCATAAGCGATTTTTAGGTCTTCAATTTTCTAAAGAAATCCTGAAAATCTGAATGTGTTATAATAAAGATAAAAGTCTTGGAAGTAGTCTATTGTCGATTAAAGGTCTGGAGGTCGTTTACCGTTTATAGAAGAGTTTCCTATAGAACACTCGGTGGGTCTTCTATTGCGCTTATATGACCTTCTATTGCAATAACAGACATTATACTTCTATTCTATTAGACCCTCTATTTGATTGGAAATTTATTAAATGATTATAACCACTTTTACACCCTGCCTCTCCAAGCAATATCATCCCTTCATTTCATTATATATATTTTTTAATTTTGGTATGCTGGAAAAAATTTACACTACTGCGGGTTTATAAACGGTTTTTTTATGAAACTACCTTTTATCTGTTCGGCAATTGATGCTCTCGTTAGCTAAATATCTAGATATATGTGTTTGTTCTATATTGGACATGGTGTATGAATGAAAATTAACACACCATTGGGCTATTAAAAATTAAATGTACAGGTTTATGACATCAACGTTGTAACAAGCTAACCAGGATAGTGAGCTATAGATACATATCAACAGATACTCTCTATTGTTATACTGTTGCCTTTTACATGTTTCTGTCAGCCTTGTTCGTATCGTATCGTTAGATTCGTTTGCTGTTTGTTAGCATTAGCGTAAGTATATTTTTGGATTATTATTGAATTTGAACTTTAAACTTATGTTGGAGCTATATAACAGCAAATAACCTTGTGTGAGTTTACGAGTGTGTGTGTGTGTGAGTGTATATGTATTTGTTGGCATGAATTAAATTAACGTCTGGCATATTGGCAGCATACGGAATTACGTGGCACCCTTTGGGTTGGTAAACCTGAAATGCCCTTCAGATATGTATAGGAGACAGGCTGACGTAGTATCCTTTGAGGCGGTGGCTTTGTGTTGTTTTTATTCGATTTTGTTGTTGCTGTTGAGCCAGAAGCGGTAGCTGCTGATGATGATGACGACGTTGATGCACTTGCCGATGATGTGCTGTTGTATTTTTTATTCAGTTCGAGGTTAGATGTCGACTTGAGAGCCGATTTTATGGGTGTGGACGACGATGAGGATGATGACGTATGTTGGTGGTGTGTGGTCAAGGACAATGATGGCGGCGGCGGTGGCGGTGTTGTGCCGCTGCATGATAGTGAACGTGATGACAAAGAGAAATTTTCAAAAGCTCGTCGTATCGAACTGGCCGAACGCCTGTGGAGACGTGAAAAACTGGAACGGGCAAAGGATTTGCGATCCTTGTGACAGCCATTGGTGTTAGATTGTTTGCCATTCGCTTGTTTATTTTCGTCAGCCGCATCATCATCGTCGTCTTCGGGTAGTTGTGATTGTTGTTGCTGCTGTTGTTCCTCTATATCTACCGTGCTGCTGGTCTCACTGGACGCACAAGAGATATGCTCCGTTATGGACATGGTCATCATTGATGCCGTCATTATATTACTGGCATTACAGTACTGCCGCTGCTGCTGAGCATCCTTGTTGGCATTTTCTCGATGCGAGGAACAGGAATCGGTCGATGAACTTTGATTGTCCTCCTCATTGCTGGCCGAATAAACTAGGTCATCGTTTGACCTCAAACCAAAACGACGACTCAGTTGTCGAAAGAAGCCCATATTTCGTTCATAGCGTGGTGTCGAGTGCATCGCTGTTGTGTTGGTATTGAGGCCGGGCGAAATGCTACGCTCGTTGGCATTGCGCCGATTGCATTGACGTTGCATGGATGTTGCGTCACTGTTTGGTGGCTCGAAATTGGAACGATGACCTTCTGCTGCGGCAACGCTAGTGGCCGAGGACGAAGAGGGCGACGAAAGGGGTATATCGGCAAAATAGACATGAGCAGTAGTCATTTTGAAAATTTTGGAAAAATTGTTTTATTATTTTATCGAATTACAATTTTTGTTATATTTTTATTTTCTTGTTGTGTTTTGAACGGATTTTCAATTACAATTTCCTTTGACCCACATGCTAGTTGTGTATTTGCCTATTATTACCGGCTTTTATTGTTTTGCTTTTGAAATTCTCTACAATGTTTACTCTCTCTCTCTCGCTTTAAATTTGTCAATTTACCTCTCTCGATTTGTATTTGATTCACTTTCTCATTACTTTTCTCTTTCTCTCTTTTAATTTTTATTAACTTGCCACTTTTCTTGCCGGTTTTCTTTATTTATTTTACAACTACTCACTGCCACTGTTCACAACGTACTGAAGGATATTTCTGCAAGCGGCTTCTTTATATAGCAGCCCAGCTCCCGTCCTCTCCGGCTGTTTGCACATCCTCACATCATGGTAATAACGGTCTGCAAAGTGGCGCTCTCTCTCTCTCTTGCCTTACAACCAACCTTTTATATTCAATGGACATTCACAGACACACACATGGATGAATATTTTCGCGGTTTTTTTTCTGCTACGCTGTTTTGTTTGTAAACATTTCCCTGTTTATTTTCAACATGCTAATGTACACTTCCGCTTCCTTTTAGGAGAGGTTCGTTGTTAATTGCTATTGAACTGCATATATCCGTGTATACATACCCCCCTACTCTTTCCTGGGGTACCCTAAAAATATAGACAGTGTCTTTTGAGACAATGTCATTGCCCCTAAACAAATTTATGGACAGCATCAAATTTCTTCATATTTATTACTTAAACAAAAACAACAAAAATTAAAATTTAATTAATTGAAGTTAAAAAGGTCTTCGAATACTGTGTTTACTTTTCGTCTTTATTTGCTTAGACCATGGGTTATAAGTACCACTGGCCGGAAGATAAAATTCAAACCAAACAATTTCTTTGATATTTGAAACTCATGCTGTATCCGAAAAAAAATTTAATTTTGTATTGAAGTCAATAAACTTGTTGGAAAATCACGTGTTTTTTTTCTGGAGCGTGACAACAACAAACAAAATTTATTAAATTTGTTGTAGCATTTTTTTTAGATATGATATTGGAGAAGTCGCAAAATTTTTGTTTTCAACTGCATTGCAGTAAATTGGAAACCAGGACACGTGATATTTTAACACCTACATTATCTTTATAGAAATAATAAAAACGTTAGAAGACGAAAGCAGGGAAACGTATTAAGAATTCTGGGAAAACCGTTCAGCAAGAGCGTGTTCAAATTTCATGTTACCCTTTTTAAGTTCAACTGGTCTAAAACTTTTTATGTTCCAGTTTTTGGAAAAATTATTTTAAAAGTTTTAAAATTCCCCGAATTGGAATTTTTTTTTCTTTTTTTAAGGAAAAAAAATTCTGAAATAAGCATGAAGAATATTTTTTCTAGTAAGAAAATAGGCGTGGATATTTTTAAAGAATATTTTTTCAAGTAAGAAAATAGGCGTCGATATTTTTAAAGAATATTTTTTCTAGTAACAAAAGAGGATATTTATACCCTACACAACTATGTTGTCAGGGTATTATAGCTTCTTTGTGCAGCCCGAAATATTGGTTCTAGACCCACCTATAAGTATACCAATCGTCATATCTCGGCTAGCTGAGTCAATCTAGACATGTGTGTCCGTCCGTCCGTCTGCCCATTATAATTTGTAAACACGATACAGGCCACAGTTATGGACCAATCTTCACGAAATCTTGGTAGTTGTGTAGGGTATCGTATGGTCGGCCCCGTCCGACTATACTGCTCCGCTCACTGGTTTTTTAATTTAGTTTGCGGTCAAAACTTGGCGATAAAGCAAATATGCTATATCGAAATCTAAAACGATTTCAACTAAACTTAAACTCTATATGGGAGCTCTATCTTAATCGGAACTGATTTTCAGGAAACTTAACACACATCATTCTAGACTCAATTCCTTACGCTATGCCAAATTTCGTGCAAATCGAAAGATATATAGCGACTTTGTTACACCATATACATTAAATCGGAATAAAATATATGGGAGCTATATCTAAATCAGAACAGATTTTCAGAAAATTTAACACACATCATTCTAGACTCAATTCATTACGCTATGCCAAATTTCGTGCAAATCGAAGGATATATAGGGACCTTGGTGCTATATTTACCTAAAATTGGACGAAAATATATATGAGAGCTATATCTAAATCTAAACCGATTTTCACGAAATTTAACACACATCATTCTAGACCTCCTTCAGTACGCTGTGCCAAATTTCGTGCAAATCGAAAGATATATAGGGACTTTGATACACCATATACATTAAATCGGACGATAATATATATGGGAGCTATATCTTAATCTGATCCGATTTTCTTTAATTTCAATAGGGTTCGTTCTTGGCTTGTTTACAATTTAACATGGACAGACAGACGGACGGACGGACAGACGGTCATGCATAAATCGACTCAGAAAGTGATTCTATGATTATTCTCGAAAGGAACCATGTGTCTATCTCGATTCCTTTTGCCTGTTACAAACATAAATGTGACCTGTATCGTATTTACAAATTAAAATGGACAGACGGACGGACCGACACACATGTCTAGATCGACTCAGCTAGTCGAGATATGATTGGCCCGGTAGTACAAAATGAAAAAATTCGCTGTTGCAAACAAAAATTTACTGCGAAAAAAATTAATTTCGTACGTCCCTGATCTCAATATAAAGATTATGATCTTTAAGAAGTTACGAATGCACCCATGTTGGTGTTTATTCCGACCGAATTTAACGACTGTTTTTTTTCCAATAAACAAAGTAAGCGTGAACTGCTAGGTATACTTTTGCAAGTTCCAAAATTTGTACTTTAAAAATGCGTAGTTTTTATTTTCAAAATATCTTTCTATTGTTAATATAACGATATTTTATCCCACTGTCACATCAAATCCCAAACACACATTGAACCATATCCTTGTATTGATGACTGCAATAAATGCATTGTCCTCGCGATAAATGCTATAAATTAATTAATTTTTGCAATTAAAGATTCAATTTGACAGAACATTGACCGACCGACACATTTGTCAAGTTCAAATGACAATCAACCTATTTATAAGTGAGAATACAAACAAGCGGACAACTCCAAAGAAAAAGAAGGAGGCAACGTCTATTCATTGCAGTATGTGGCAAATCCCCTAGCTTAATCCCTTTTCAATCACACGCATGCACGCACACACACATACATATGCAAGAAGGAATGAAAAGTGGGAAGTGAACCTATATTAAAACAAATGGTCTTCGAACTGAAGGATTTTGGCCCCGAAAAAAGAAAAGCGACAATAGCCGAACATAGAAATACGTAGGAGTGGTTTCCCATGGAGCTTTTTGTTAGTTTGCCACTTGTTTGCCAATTGCAATGAGGACCAAGAAGAATCCTGTGCATACCAGAAAATAATCATCGATGCATTTGGTGCGAACAACGTGACATCGATGGGTGTTAATGAAGACAAAAGAAAAAAAAATAAATAAATAAAATAGAAAAACACGAAAACGATGTCGTTCTTATTGTTGACGAAATTTCGTCGTAGTTTTTTTATTTTCATATCTTTATCATTTGTCCTGCCATTAACCTCTAGTGGCAGAGAGAATATTATCATTGGCATTTTCGGATGAGTGTGTATGTGTGTGTGCTGCAATAAACATCTTCTGCCAAGACAATGGAATTAATCTATCTCCTTTATATAGCCTCCATATTCACAAAATTAGCCTTTCTATGACGTAAATTTAGGCTTTGTGGTAGATTAACACATCCTACAATGTATGGGGCAAACACCAGTCAATTACTTTTGCCATTTTATAGGCCATCGTCACCATAGTAAATCACAATAAGTGTTCATTAAATTTAATTGCTTTGTAAAAACACTGTCTATAAACATCGCCGAGAAGTTGATGTCATTACTTAAAGTGTGCATAATGATTAAGGGTCATAGACGTTGCTGAAAATGTTATTATACAATCGCTTGACCTAACTAAACGATGTTTTGACTTGGTATTGAATTTAAAAAAATAACCATGCACTAATATAAGCCCGGATTTTTATATCCTCCATCATAAGGTGGAGTGTATATTAAGACTAGATTTACGGAGCATGCTAATTTGACTAATTTGACTAATTTCAAATTTCATAACTATATCTACTTAACATTTTTAATAATAATTTTAAAAAAAACAGTGAGCGGAGCAGTATAGTCGGACGGGGCCGACCATACGATACCCTACACAACTTGCATGAAAATCTAACATTCTGTGGTTCTATATTCTGAGATTGGGAATATTTCGCGATATTTGCACACTTTTGACTGGCTAGAGGTCAGCAAATGTTACTAATAATCAGTACAGCCTCTCTAATTTCTTGTCCAGATTCCCTTCACCGTGGGTTGTGTTGTGATGTTCGGCTTTCGACTCGAAAAGTAAAAATATTTAAGTTTTCGGTCCACTTTATCCGAAAAATTATTATCTGATCATCACCTAACATTTTAGGCGTTGTCCTTGACCATAACTGGAACCTCATGGAACATTTCAAAGCGATCAGCGCTATATTTCCGCTCTCCAGTGTGACAATAGATTATATATGAATACGTAAGCACGTGTAAATATTTAAGTGCAACTCCCGCATCCGAGTACCTACGAGAATATAATTGGTATCAATTTAAAGGCCAAACATTCCCCTTGGATATACTATCAACTCCTCGCGCCTATGTCCTTCAGGAGTAAATATATATGTCATAGACTAAAAATTTTGTCATTTTTCACACAAAAGTCAGGGTCCATTTGACCCGCTAAATATTCGCGGTGTTTGGGCCATAATTGCGGCCTCTAGAGCGACCAGAAAAATTGACAAAAATAAAGTTTTTGGTCCATTTCATCCCTTAAATATTAACGGATCTTTTCCAAAAAACAATAGGGGTCTTCATTGGACAGAACCCAATTTCGTGAAAATTGGTCCATAACTGTGGCCTGTGTCGTGTTTACAAATTATAATGGACAGACGGACGAACGGACACACATGTCTAGATCCACTCAGCTAGTCGATATATGACGATAGGTATACTTAAAGGTGGGTCCAGGACAAATATTTCGCGGCGTTACAAACTTTTGGGGCTGCACAAAGCTATAATACCCTGACAACATAGTTGTGTAGGGTATAAAAATAATAATATGGAAATCGTTTATAGTATGTAATTTGTTGTACTATAATTCTGAATAACACCCCTATTCCTACATCTAATATCAAGTTTATTATCATTTAGTACTCTTTATATACATTAGAACAATTTTCCGAAATCTCTTTCTTATTTCCTATTTTGAAAATGGATCAGAATTCCAATTATATATATTAGCAAATACGTACAGAATCCACACTTAGGTCCGTTCAGCACTGTTCGAACAAATAAGTACACATTTAAGATTATCTTCAAGCCCAAGCCTCCATATCACTACCACCACTAAATTTAGAACCAGTAAGTACCAAAAACCCTTTGGTACTTCTTTCTAACTCTCCGTTAATGAACCGCATTCCAATTTTTAGGCTTCCAGCTCTCTCAGTTACACAAATCAAAATTTAGTACATTTTCTATTCTATTTACTATTCGTACACATAAATTCGAGTTATCAAAGTTGTCTCCATAGCTCAATACTACACTGCAATAGTAATCTAAATTCCAAATCCAGCCCTTCCTGTTCACCAAAAACCAAATTGCACCAGATTTCGTACAATTCTGTACTTTTCGTGCCTATATACGAAACCTATATCAATCCTACACGCCCACAGTAACCTAAGTTGCAACTTTCAGCATTCGAGTTATAACCGTTCACCATAGCTAACATTATACCAAGTTTTGTGTGTTTCGTACCCATAAGTACGAATTTCCAAAACTTCTTCAGTCATGCACTCCAATAATAACCTTAAGTCCACCTATAAAGATTCCAGCTCTATCCGTTCACCAACATCCAAATTGTACCAAATTTACTTATAATTTCGAATTTACAACACTGTCTCAATTCAGTACTCTAACAGTAATGTTTTTTTTTTTGCAAATATAACTTTTCAATCTCTACTCTTTCACTCAAATTTAAATTGTACTAAACTTAGTACCATTTAGTACACATAATTCAAAATTTCCTGTCTCAATCCTATACTCTAACCTTACCATATTTAGTACTTCTCGTATCCGTAAGTACGAATAATGTTAATTCCAAATCCAAGACTTAGATCATTAAGTTCAACTCGAAAGAGCATAAATAAATCACTTAATATTTCAATCAAATGGTCACTGCCCTTACAAGGCAAAATTCAAATAACAAATATTCCAAATTTAAGTTTTCCATCTCTATCGGTTCACTCAAATCTAAATTGAACCATATTTAGTAAAAATAATGACGAGTTTTCAAAAAAATCCAAATTTAAGTTTTCCATCTCTATCGGTTCACTCAAATGTAAATTGTACCATATTTAGTACAAATAATGACGAATTTTCAAAAGTACCGACATATGCTTCTATATCTCAGTTCTATATTCCAACATCAATCATTATTCCAAATTTTAAGTTTCCAGCTCTCTCCGTTCACCCAAATCCAAATTGTACTAAATCTGGTGCCGTTTAGTACTTTTCGTACGCCTAAATACGAATTTCCAAACATGTATCTATAGCTCAGTCATCAAAAGTAACCATAATCTCAAATTTCAGGTTTTCAGCTCTATCCGTTCAAGCAAAATCCAAATTGTAATAAATTTAGTACCATATTGTACTTTTTGCACCAATAAGTACGAATTTCTTAAACTACCTCAATCCTACACTCCAACAGTGATGTTAATTCTTAATTTGAAATTTAGTACCATTTAGCACTTTTCGTATACATAAGTACGATATTTGAAGGCTACCTCAATCCTGTACTCCTAATTCCTATTTTCAGGATTTCATCATCATTTTTTTGCATTTTAAATCACTTAATATTCACACGTGTCGGACTATGCAAATTAGTGGTATTTCAATACGGAAGACAACAACAACAATATGTTGCACATGCAACTTGTTGTACATGCGAATAAAATCAAGCAAGGGAATTCCTACACATGGCTGCAGAATTTAGTTGGTGGTCTTTTGTAAAATACATATATATGTATTTTACATATTGTATGATAGTAGACAAAAATCTCTCAGATCATTTCAATTGTTCATGACATATGTAATTCTATTTATACCCTACACAACTATGTTGTCAGGGTATTATAGCTTTGTGCAGCCCCAAAAGTTTGTAACGCCGCGAAATATTGGTCCTAGACCCACCTTTAAGTATACCGATCGTCATACCTCGCCTAGCTGAGTCGATCTAGACATGTGTGTCCGTCCGTCCGTCCGTCAGTCTGTCCATTATAATTTGTAAACACGATACAGACCACAGTTATGGACCAATCTTCACGAAATTTTGCATGTAGGATGGGTTCTGGCCAATGAAGACCCCTATTGTTTTTGGTAAAGATCGGTTAATATTTAGGGGATGAAATGGACAAAATACTAAATTTTTGTCGGTTTTTCTGGCCGCTCCAGAGGCCGCAGTTATGGTCCGAACATCGTGAAATTTTACATGGAGAAGGGGATCGGGCCTAAGAATATGCATGCCTGTTTTGATAAAGATCGGTCAATATTTAGCGGGTCAAATGGACCCTGACTTTTGTGTGAAAAATTACAAAATTTATATTCTGGGGCGTATATACTTGCTCCTGAAGGACATATACTCGAGATGTTGATAGTTTGTCCAAGATGAGTTGTTGACCTTCAAATTGATACCAATTATATGGCTGTATGTACTCCGATGAGGGAGTTATACGTAATTAAGTAAAGGTGACTGTGTGCATATTATTACTATTACTCCATTAGAGGACGGAAATGTCGCGCTGATTGCTTTGAAATTGTACATGAAGTTCCGATTATGGTCTAGGACGATGCTTATAGTTTTCGGTGAAGTTGAGATTTCCTTCAGGGGGTGCAATGAACCGAAAACTTTAATTTTGTCAGATTTTCTAGTCGCTCTAGAGGCAATTATTATATGCATAACATCACATATTTTACAAGGTGAAAGGGATCTGACCAAATACTTAGAGCGGCTGTTTAGATGATCGGTCAATTTTCCGAGGGTCAAATCAACCAAAACCTAAAGTAACCAATGTTTTATTTTATTGCGTAAAAATTCACTTCAAGAAAAAAAAGTTTTGGAAAATATGCAAGACTTAGAAAGAGGAGTTGTTGATCTATATCGGTAAAAAGGGTGCATATATCACGAAATATTGCCCAGGCTCAGAATATAGAACCGCCGAAAGTGTGCTTTTCGTGGTAGTTGTGTAGGGTATCATATGGTCGGCCCCGTCCGACTATACTGCTCCGCTCACTGTTTTTTTTTTGTATTCGACTGGAATATGTTTTCCTATTGCCGCACACAAATGTATTGACACATTTGTTATTCTAATCGATACTTATGTACGTATGTGTATATCTGTGTGATGTCATAGTAGAAACAAATAGGCGGAATCAGTCAATAAAATTGAATTTCATATGCATGTAAGGTGTACAAAAACATAATTATATTAACTTTTAAAAGGATGTTACAAAAAGTGTGAAATATATCATACAGTTTAATTATCGAAGACAATTTAATAAAATAATATAAAAAGGTGTGGAAAATTAACACAACATGTGTGTTAATTGGATTCAGCTATGAAATATTATTACTTTTATAAAAATCAATTATTAAGCATACTAATAATATTATATTATTAAATATGTTTATAATGTGAAACCAAGACATTAGTTTAATGAATTAATTATTTAAAAAAAATATTTATAAACCCGTGAGCGGAGCAGTATAGTCGGACGGGCCGACCATATTATACCCTACACAACTTCCACGAAAATCTAACTTTGTGTGGTTCTATATTCTGAGCTTGGGCAATATTTCGCGATACTTGCAGCCTCTTGACCAACTAGAGGTCCACAAGTATTACTAATATTCAGTACAGCTCTTCTAATTACTTGTCCAGATTCTCTTCACCGCGAGTTGTCTTGTGTTGTTCGGCTTTCAATAGTGGCTTATCAACTCGAAACAACACAAACAATAAGTTTTCGCTACACTCCATCCCAGTATTATTATCTGATCGTAACGGAAAATTATAGGCGTTGTACTGGACTATACATGGATCCTCATGGACACTTTCAAAGTGATCAGCGTTATATTTCCGCCCTCTCATGTGGTAATGTGTTACTAAATCATTTTTAAATAAGTAAGCCCCTATAAATATTTACGTGTAACTTCCACATCCGAGTACATAAGACAATATAATTGGTATCAATTCAAAGGTCAACCACTCCTCTTATATATACTGTAAACTTCTCAGGTCTATGTCCTTTAGAAGTAAATATATACGCCATAGAATCAACATTTTGTCATTTTTCACACAAAAGTTAGGGTCCGTTTGACCCGCTAAATATTAACCTATTTTATCAAAACAGGCGTGTTTAATCTTTGGCCAGATTCCCTTCTCCATCTAAAATTTCACGATGTTCGGGCCATAATTGCGAAAAACCGACAAAAAATTTGTATGTGGTCTATTTCATCCCCTAAATATTAACCGATCTTTACCAGAAACAATAGGGGTCTTCATTAGCAAGAACCCATCCTACATGCAAAATTTCGTGAAGATTGGTCCATAACTGTGGCCTGTATCGTGTTTACAAATTATAATGAACAGACGGACGGATGGACACACATGTCTAGATCGACTCAGCTAGTCGAGATATGACGGTATACTTAAAGGTGGGTATAGGACCAATATTTCCCGGCGTTACAAACGTATAGAGCTGCACAAAGCTATAATACCCTGACAACATAGTTGTGTAGGGTATACAAATTCAAAATTGGTGATGAAATATTTTTAAAAAATCTACGATTATTATCAAAATGTTGCTTTTAATCCTTGAAAAAAAATGTTCTAATAAAATCTACGCTTGAAAAAATATATTTCTCCAAATTTCGTTTTAGGTTTCTTGAGCGCCCTATTTAGGTTTGGTGCATTATTCACCTAAAATCGGACAAAAATGTGTATGGGAGCTATATCTAAATGTGAAACGATTTCTCCAATTACAATAGGGTGCGACCTGCACAGAGTCAGCAGACAGACAGACTCAACTCAACAACTCAGAAAGTGATTTCATGCCTATTCCCTAAAAGAACCATGAGACGAGATAGTTTCCTTTTGTTGTTACAAATATATGCACAAAGACATAATATTCTGTGTGTGTGAATACTTTTCAGTGAGTTCAGTGAATTCTTTTGCAGCCCTCGACATTGTCTCATAATTTATGTATAATCATGTAAAAATAATCCAGAATTTCATATTTCGACAAATGTATTCTGATATCTAAAATGTATTTTTGAATTCTTCTTTCCTGTTTTTTTTTTAACAAAAATAAAAATACAAACAAAAATATTTTAATAACAGTTCGTATGGTATGTAGTAAGTTTTCCTTCTTACTACTAAGTATTTCAAAGCTTTTTGTCCGACATACATACATAAATGTATGTTTTCATTTAAAAAGGAGTTTTGTAAATCTTATCAAAAACTTCTTGTTCCCAAAATTGTATATGGATGTCATGTACATAAATTATTAGCATGATATATTAGCTTTCTTCGAATTTTTCTTTTCGACCGATGAATAATTTCCCAGAATTGTTAATATCTCTATCTGCATGATATATTCGATGAAATGGAAATGTTATTAAATATTTTTTCTGGAAATTATAAATAGGCAGTTATTAAAATTTCGACTAATTGTGATTTTGGCAATGAATACTCGAATTATTCTTTTTTACCGAGGGTAATGTGACTGAGATTTTTAAATGAAGAAATAAAAATGTATATTATATTTAAAAATGATTAATATTGACTCGAGTTTCGGAATCTTAGAACAAGTCTGAAAATATAGCCTAACACGGTCGACTAACGGACTTCCGGTACTTCCCATTCAGTGGATGAAAGGAAAAGAGCAGCTATCAGTATGTATTGGATTCTTCGATAAGTTAAATCTGAATATGCAATACAACCCCCCCCTTGCTAACGTCTCTGAACTAAATCATTTACTCATATTATATTAGGCTTGGAAAAAATAAATCCATTATTCGTTCGGCAGATGGCAGTACTTAGTTAGTGAAAGAAGTTTTTCTACCCTACGTCGCAGTTTTTCATTTCGCACCACCGTCCCCCCACCCACACAAATAACACTACTAGGTAAGGGTAAAATAAAACCAGTGGGCGGAGCAGTATAGTCTGACGGGGCCGACCATATAATACCCTACACAACTTCCACGAAAATCTAACTTTGCGTTATTTGCACCCTCTTGAAACCCGACTAAAGGTCAACAAATATTACTAATATTCAGTAGACGAGGGCTGTACTTGTCCAGATTGTCTCTATCGTGAGTTATTCTATGATGTTATGACTCAAAAAAAAAATAAATAAATAAAATAAATACATAAATAAAAAAATAAATAAGTAACACAAAAAGTTAAGTTTACGGTCCACTTCATCACAAAATTATTATCTGATCATCACCGAAAATTATAGGCGTTGTCCTTGACAATAACTGGAATCTCATGGAAATTTTCAAAGCTATCAGCGCTATATTTCCGCCCTCTAGTGTGGTTTTGGGTTACTAAATAATGTCTGAATACGTAAACACCTGTAAATATTTAAGTGTAACTCCCACAGCTGAGTACATACGACCATATAAGTGGTATCAATTTAAATATCAACCACTCATCTTGAACATACTATCAACTTTTTGGGTCTAGGTCCTTCAGGGGAAAATATGTACGCAATAGAATACAAATTTTGTTATTTTTCACACAAAAGACAGGGCCCATTTGACCCGCTAAATATTGACGGACCTTTATCAAAACAGGCGTGCTTATTCTTTGGCCAGATCCCCTTCTCCATCTAAAATTTCACGATGTTCGGGCCATAATTGCGGGCTCTGGAACGACCAGAAAATCAGACAAAAATAAAATTTTTGTTCCATTTCATCCCCTAAATAATAACCGATCTTTTCGAAAATAGGGGTCTTCATTGGCCAGAACCCATTCTACATGCAAAATTTCGTGATGATTGGTCCATAACTGTGGCCTATATCGTGTTTAATTTTGGTTTTTCCTAATTTAAGCCCAGTGTTGGGTGCCGTAGGGACAACAAACTGTATAACTGGGTGCTCTGGAATAGATTCCCGACATACCCTTCATATAGACATATTGAATTGGTGGCCTCAAAATTCTCTGATGTTTTTTTCGGTTTTTGTTATACCCTCCACCATAGTATGGAGTGTAAATTAATTTTGTCATTCGAAATATTCATTTCCGACCCTATAAAGTATATATATTCTTGACCAGCGTAAAATTATATGACGATATAGCCATGTCCGTCTGTCTTTCCGTCTGTCCGTCCGTCTGTTGTAATCACGCTATCTTCTGAAGGAATTGAGATAGGGTGCTGAAATTTTGCATAGGGTTGTCTTTTTTCTGCCGGCAGGCCAAGTTCGAAGATGGGATATATCAGTCCACGTTTAGGCATAGCTCCCATATAAGGGTACCCCCCAATTTTCGGTATTTTGAGGTTCTCGAGCGCGTTCTTCAACCGAATTCACTGAAATTTAGTACATTGGGTTCTTATTGGGTACTTAATGTCTCCACAAAACATTATAAATATAGGTCCACTTTTTCTGGTAGCCCCCATATAACGGTACCCCCTTTTGGGGGTTTTGTTCGTATTTTTTCACCGAATTGGCTATAATCTAGTATTTTGAGTTCTTAATTGTTTCCAAATCTCTCCACAAAAAATTATGAATATAGGTCCATTTTTTCGGGTAGCCCCCATATAAGGATATCCCCAATTTTCAGTATTTTGGGATTCTTGAGCGAGTTTTTCAACCGAATTCGCTGCAATTGGGTATTTTATAGTCGTGTATGGTAACAAATCTCCCTACCAAAAATTCGCCCACTTTTTGGTGTAGTCCCCATACAACCCCCTTTTTATATTTATCTGATTTGTTCCGCGTTTTGGGTTTGGTTCTAAGACACTGATATAATCATTTCACTTGCGGAGGATATCGAGATAAAAAAACTAGAACGTAAGGTTCGATAATGAACTATAGCCCGGATTTAGGCCTAGGCCTATCCCCTGTGTTCGATTTACCAGGAGGAGTGGAACGTTATACCCCATCTTCGAACTTGAACTAAGTTTGGAAGAAATAATAAGATAGGCAAAGTTTGGATGAAATCACAATTTTCTGAAACTGAGTTGGTCCAAAAAAATATGGGGTCTAGAACCAATATTTCGATGAGGCACATTTTCACTGTATCAAAGTGAAAGGTCTATGGAGGAGGGTATCCAAAGTTCGGCCCGGCCGAACTTAACGCTTTTTCACTTGTTTTGTTTTTTTGATTGACTCTTGATTCCGGGAGTGGTTGGTGGTGGAATTGGCGGAGAAGGAGAACCTGGTGGATGCGGATGATTTAGTTGCAGAGGAAGTGTTAATTTTACGAAAATTCGTACCCCATACCTTCCTCAGTGGTGTACTGGAACTAGAAAGGGGACGTGTTGTTACACCCGATACTGTGAAGAAATGCTGCAGTATAGATTTCACCTACGACGTAATTTTGAGTTGGAAGGTTCGCTATAGATTCAAAACCCAAACTTTCATCCAATTTAGTTGAAAAATATTAGTTGAAGAATAATAATGGGTGATTACGTTATATAGGGGCTATACCAAAACGTGGACCGATATACCCATTTGCAATACATATACGCATTTGCAATATAAAACAAAAGGACACATCTAGTATACAATCAATCTTATGGGAGAGGTTATATACAATCTACCATAAGGTGAACAATGTCACCAAATTATTGATCTGCCTACGTGCCATACAACTTTTTCGGATAATTGTTGTCTATTCAATGGCTCATCCTTGTTCATGCAAACCAAAACAGTAACCAGTAAGGAAAGTAGTAAAGACGGACTGGGCCGACTATATGATACCCTTCACCACTTTGGGTGTATTTTACATATGTATCCTAACAGACGACGCGTTTTGTTATAAATCTATATCTGAACCGATTTCAGGGAAACTTGCCAGAGACTAATTTATATAACATCAGTACGTTGTGTCAATCAATCTAGCTATGGATCCTTTCACGAAGCTTAGCAACATCATTCTAGAATTAATTCAGTACCCTATACCAAAATTCGTGCAAAACGAAAGATATATAAGGTCTTTGGTGCACCAATGACCTTAAATCGGATGAAATTACATATGGGAGCTATATCTAAATCTTAATCGATTTTAACGAAATTTGGCAGATATCATTCTCGATCTTATTCATAACTCTGTGCCAAATTTCGTGCACATCAAACGATTTCCAGGGACTTTAGTGGACTATTTACCTAAAATCGGACGAAGCTATACATGGGAGCTATATCTAAATCTGAACCGATTTTCACGAAACTTGGCAAACATCATTCTAGACCTTATTCATTACGCTGTGCCAAATTCCGTGCAAGTCAAAATATTTCCAAGGACTTATATTACTATATCTAAATGTGAACCGATTTTCTCAAAACTTTTCACACATCATTCTAGACTTAATTCAGTACACTATGCCAAAATTCGTGCAAATCAAAAGATTTCCAGGTACATTAGTGGACTATTTACCTAATATATATATCTAAATCTGAACCATTTTTACTGAAACTTTGCACACATTATTCTATACCTTACTTATTACACTGTGCCAAATTTCGTGCAAATCGAAAGCTATATAGGGACTTTGGTGCACCATTTACCTTAAATTGGACGAAAATATATATGGGAGCTATATCTAAATCTGAACCGATTTTCCCAATTTCAATAGGGTTTGTCCTTGGGCCAAACAAATGAGCTGTGCTAAATTTCATCCAATTCGGATCATAAATGCGATCTGTACTTTGTTTACAATTTAACATGGACAGGCAGACAGACGGACGGACATGCATAAATCGACTTAGAAAGTGATTCTATGCATATTCTCAAAAGGAACCATGGCTCTATCTCGATTATTTTTGCCTGTTACAAACATATGCGCAAAGACATAATACCCTGTACCACAGTGTGGTGAAGGGTATAAAATGAAAATACATAGTTCCTTTAAACCACAACGAATAACGGGATTTCCATCATTTTCGTCGATAATATAGGCAACAAGTGTTATTTTCACCAGCAAACTGTTGCCGTTTCCCTTTGGTTAAGATGATTGATGTTAGCTTTTATGTCAACTGCCAACGTTACTCTCCTACCTCTCTCTCTCTCTATCGCTCTGAAATACATTACATAGTAATGTAATGTAATTCTGTTATTAACATTTTGTGAATAAAAAATCAGTATTTATTTAAAATTTTAGATTTCAAAATTTATTTTATTTTGTTTGTTTGTTTTTCTTTTTGGTTTAGTTTTCTTAAAGAAAATAGTAGTTTACAATTATTTATTTATTTATAATTACTTAAATTACTTAAAGGAAATTTATAAATTTTTTATTAGAAATTAGAATAATGATATATTTGTTTTACCTAATAAAATTACTTTTAAAAAATAGTTTCATTTTTTTTGCTAATTTAGAAAAAAAAGAAATATATTTTAAATTTCAGCTAGTTTTGTTTTTTGGGGAAAGGAATTTGGACAATTTTTTTTTTAATTTTTATATTTTTGTTAGATTTTTTATTTGTTTCTCAGTAAATCGTTTTCATATTAATAATTATTTATAATAAATTCGTAAATATGTTTCTTTAGTTTGCTTTGAAGTATTTGGGTGTGCTTAGCAAGAAAATTAAGACATGTTTTTATTTTATTTACAATTGTGGGATTTGGATTTTTAGAAAGGGGTATACAAGACATTGGATATGCTTACAATAATTTTGGGGGCTTAACGGCTTTTTAAAGGGAGAACAAATTTTTAAGTGGCCATTCTATTTGTTTTCTAATAATAAATAAATGAAATTAAATTATTTAAAGATAATGACACTTGAATTTTTTCTCGTAAGAAAATATTGTTATATGGAAAAAAATCGAAATATATATATTTTTTAAATCTGTACATAAAGCTTTCTCTGTGGGGAATTATTTGTTGGAAAATTGTTTTTAAATTAAAATTTGAACGAAAATTGAAAAAAATGGATTGAAATAGTTTTTTTTTTCAAAAAGTTCAATATGTTTCATCTCGTTGTAATGTGCCAGTGGTTTGATACACCCAATTTATTGGTATAGAATCTCATATAAAAACCGCTCGAAATATATTGAAATGTTTTTTAAATAGTTTTGAGAATATATCTGCCGTTTTTTGTGGGAAAAATAAACATTTTGAAATAATAAACTCAAATTTTTTTTTATTTTTTTTTATTGACTTTTAACGATATCTCCTCCATTATTGTTTTCATCATTATCATCTTCAGTATTTCATTTCAAAAATTTGAACTATATAGTGCCTTGATTTTATTCTTTTGCTATTCTATTCTTATTCCGATTTTTGTTTGCTTTAGTCTAAGGATATTTAAATTTAAACATGCGTCGATTTTTTTTCTTTGGGTGAAAACTTGGTTTTCATTGATCTCAAATTACCTTGTCCTGTTTGCTAATTATTATTATTTGTTTCTTAGGGAATTGTTGTTTTTATTATTTTGAAAATAATTATTTTTGTGTGTGTGTGTAGATATTCCCTAAAAATATTCAACTTGTCCTATACCATACTTCGTGTGTGTATGTGTCCTTATCTAAAAATGTGATTATTTCTAGTTTGGAATTTATTTTTTGTTTTGTTGATAATTTTCAAACGAGGCACTGCATCACGTTATGGCGTTGTTTGTAACAACTTAACTCTACTTAGTCAGGGTGATATATAAGTTTTAAGTTTTGTAGAAATTATTAGAATATAGGGTGCAATAAATTGAAATTAAAAAAGAAAATTTTTCAAAAAAACAATTTTTTGTTTTCTTAATTTAAGCCCATTGTTGGGTGCCATAGGGACAACAGACTGTATAACTGGGTACTCTGGAATAGAGACCTGACATACCCTTCATATAGACATATTGAATTGGTGGCCTCAAAATACTCTGCTGTTTCTTTTCGGGTTTTTTGTTGTTCGATGCTTGATTCCGTGAGGAATTCGACGAAGAGGAGGAGGAACTGGAGGAGGCCGATGATTTAGTTGCAGAGGAATTATTTGCTTGAGTTTTACGACATTTCGTATCCCACACTCTTCTCAGCGGTGTACTGGAACAGGACAGGGAGCGTGTTGTTACACCCGATACTGTGGAGAAATGTTGCAACATAGATTTCACGGACGATGTAATGGACAAACGACTTAGATGCAATCCCTTGGAGGATGATGTTGTCAGCGAACATGATGGTGTATTTGACACAGAGGCTGGTGAGGATTTTGATTTTTGTGTAATTTTACCATTGACGTTGAGGCAATTTTTATTATTTGCCAAATCTTGCTGATTTTCTGCCTCCTCTTCGTTGTTTTCATCGCTACTGGAATTGCCACTGTCCGCCTCACTATAATCCGCAATATCATCGTGACAATCCACTGAACTGCTGGCCCTATAAATTGTCGTGGCGATATAAATGTGTGGCTGGTTTTCGCTGCAATTTTCCATATCTAATTCCTGATCGCCGGATAGCCGGGAACAGCCCGAGGCCGATGATGTGCGGGAATTCATTTCTTCGCTGCTCAAATCCAAACTGGAGGTACCGGCATTGCCATTATTTAAACTATCCAAACGGGAGTTGCGTTCATAGCTCAGGGAAAAGGAATCCGTCGAGGAGCTACGCAAATCCTCTTGGCTGTTGTAGACAATGGTGTGGCCATTGTGACTTAAAGTATGATGGTGATGATGTTGGTGGTGATGGCTGAAGTGACGTCCCAAATGTTTACCCAAACAGAGTAAAAATGATTTGGAACGTAGCCCCGTGGGTTTTTGGGAAGTTTTAATATCCGTTGTTGAGGATGCTGCCGAACAGCCAGAACTACTGGAGTTGCTGACCTTGGCGTTGTTGTGTGGTGATAATGTATCCATTTTGAGATATTTATAATCCAGTATAGCTGTTGTTGTTCTTGGTTACACAAAATCGCACAATTTATTAGTTCTTCTCAAAAGTAAATGTTTATTTTTGAATATTTTCAAAAATTATGGATTTTTTCGATATTTTATTCCTTTAGAAATTTCATATATTTTCCCGAAATTGTATATATTTTTCAATTTTTCTGTTTTATTTGGGATTAATTCTTTAATGTTTTATTTCCTTGGAAATTTCATTTATTTTCACACAAATGTTTTTCTTGAGTGTAATCTTTTCTTTTAGTATGAACTTTTTTCTTTGGCTGTATGTCTCTTTGTAAATGTTTCTTTTTAAATTTCTTTTTGTAGATTATATCCGTTTGTTTGTTTTCGATAACCGTTTGCTATGCAGTTTTGAATAAAACTAACATTTCACTGTTATCCCCATATCCTTTTATAGTCTTCGGCGCCATGGTCGTTTGGTCGTGTTAACCCTCGTTACTTGGTTAAAGCTTTCTTTTGAGGGCATATTTACTCATGACGCAGACGTGTTTTGTGAAAGCTTTCGTATATTCTCCGGACACTCTCTCAATCTCTCTCTCTCCTGCGGTGAGTCCTTTAAACCCAGTCGGTGTCATTGTGTGCATTCAGTGAATGTAGTGTGTCCTTAAAGGCAACAACGTGATTTTTGGCATTCAAAGGGTATTGTTTGTTATTGTTTTTAGTTTTTGTTGTCCTTAGAATTGCAAACTGACGACTTTGTTGAACTATTTTAACATTTCACACCTCTTACGGCTTAACGCCGTCCCCTTCCCCGTTCAAGGATAATACGGCAAAGAGCCAACAAACCATTGACACATAACATGTGTTTTTTGCTGGGCAACGACGTCGTGCCTGTGTTCCGGCAAACACCTGTTGGCGGCAATTTGCCCATGTTGTCGTCACCATTTCGGTTGTGGTTGTGTCGGGTTGGTTCTATCGGTTGGTTAGTGGCTGTGTTGTATTTCCGCATCCGTATAGTTAATTAACACGTTTAATTTTACACTTCCGTTTTACCTTTGCCGCCTTGGCCCGTGGTTATTTTTAAATAAAAAATGAGAATGAACAGGGAGAACAAGAAAACCGAACAGAGTAGTAAGTCACCGATTGTTGATGTTTTATATTTCAACGTGACTTATTAAATTAATGTACGGAATATATTCACGACGACATTACCATCGCAATTAGCATTGGTACATTGGTGTGTGTGTGTGCGTGTTTCTCTTATTTCTTTTTTCTTCTGAAATGAGGTATGGAAAATGTGACCATTACTTCGTAGAACATCTAAGTAGGCCGTCGCCTTGCATGGATTCTCAGGAGGTGTCAACAATCGTGGCATAGAAAAAGTTGTATACATGGTGAGATTTGGTGCCCCTCCCTATTTTATAGAATCACTGCATAACCCTTTCGTGATGATGGTGGTGGTGATGATGATGAAACATTAACATATCACGAGTTGTTGCAATATCCATTCGACCCCAAACGGTGAAAGTCACATTGTTAGACGTGTCATAAGCTTGCATTCAATTGCCAGCCAGCCACGTTTACACATTGCAGAATGGTATCTGAATAGTGGAAGCCATAATGCTAATCACGGGTACTGAACATCTTCGAAGGAATGTGCATTCGAGTTAATGCGTGTTTAATGTTGAGTTTTTTTGTGTTTTTGGGTTATTGTGGCGGAATGTGTGGCAGTTGCAACTAGTTAGAAAGTAGCAAGTGCAGGTTGTCAATAATAATATATGTGGTATATGTAGGTTATCCTGACATTTGTATGGTATTAAGGGAATTTTCTTCAAAGTCTGCATAGGTGGAGTGCATGGGCTCTAGTGGAGCAATTTTCGTGTCCTGTCTTGTTCATTAGAATGGAATAGATTGGTCCATGTTTTGTCAGTATATTAAACATTTTAGCCGAATTTTCCAACGGAAATACCTGTAGTTAAGAATACCGTTTTTTATACCCTCCATCATAGTATGGAGGGTATATTAGTTTTGTTTTTCCGTTTGTAACGCATCGAAATAATCATTTCCGATCCTATAAAGTAAATATATTCCTCATCTCATCCTCAAAATTCTATGACGATCTGTCTGTCTGTTGTAATCACTCTAGCGTCTAAACGAATGGAGATAGAACGCTAAAATTTTGCATAGAGTCGTCTTTTGTCTGCAGGCAGGTCAAGTTCGAAGATGGGCTATATCGGTCCACGTTTAGGCATAGCTCCCATATAAAAATTAGAAATATAGGTCCACTTTTTCTGGTAGCCATCATATAAGAGTACCTCCCAATTTTCAGTTTTTAGGAGGGTTTTTACCGGAATTTTCACCGAATTGGCTGTAATGTAGTAATTTCAGTTCTTCCACAAAAAATTAGCGCGGTTTTCAATTTTGGGGTTCCGCGCTTTTCAAATCGCTGAAATTTGGTACATTAAGTTCTTATTGGGCACCAAATTTCCCCACTAAAAATTATAAATATAGGTCCACTTTTTCTTGGAGCCCCATATAAGGGTACCTCCCAATTTCCAGGTTTTTGGGCGGGGTTTGACCGGATTTTTTCACTGAATTGGCTGTAATTTAGTAATTTGAGTTCCTAGGGTTTTCTGCACAAAAAATTATAAATATAGGTCAATTTTTTCAGACCCCATATAAGGGTACCCCCAATTGGCTTTAAATGAATTTGGTATTTTGTATCGTTGTTACTTCTTATTAATATTCATCCCTTTTTAGGGTAGCCCCATATAACCCCCTTTTTATACCCTTCACCACTCTGTGGTACAGGGTATTATGTCTTTGTACAATGTTTGTAACAGGCAAAAATAATCGAGATAGACATATAAGCATAGTCAAATTTCTGAGTCGTTTTATTTTTTCCGTCTGTCTGTCGATGTAAAATTGTAAACAAAGTTAAGGTCGCATTTATAATCCGAATTGGATAAAATTTGGCACAGGTCACTTATTTGGCCCAAGGACGAACCCTATTGAAATTGGGAAAAATTGGTTCAGATTTAGATATAGCTCCCATATACATTGTCGAAGTTTGCACGAAATTTGGTACAGCGTAATAAATTAGGTCAAGAATGATGTGTGTGAAGTTTCGTGAAAATCGGTTTTGGATATAGCTCCCATATATATTTTCCGAATAAATGGTGTACCAAAGTCCCTGAAATTTGGAAAATCGGTTAAGATTTTGATATAGCTCCCATATATATTTTCGTCCGATTTTAGGTAAATAGTACACCAAAGTCCCTTTTATATCCTTCGAGTCTACAATGATGTGTGGTGAGTTTTGGGAAAATCGGTTTAGATTTAGATATACCTCTCACATATAGATTATATTTTTAACAACGTGGCGTAGTGAATAGCGTGTATCAGTTTTGCTATCAATAGTTTTCCATAAATTTTCCCCGTATTATGCAGACGGAAGAGGGAACATATGCATGATATTGTTAGGATACATATGTACAATATACCCAAAGTGGTGAAGGGTAACCCCCTTTTTTATGGTTTATATTAAAATAGTTATCTGATTTGTTCCGTGTGTTCGAATTGGGTAGTCGTTACGTGGAATAGCCAATTTCTACTCTACAAAGACGTTTTAGGCATCTGTTGTAAGCATTCCGCCTTCTAAAGATATTGTGATAAAAAACTTAAACATGACAATAATGAAATATATCGGCAGACATTTAGGCATCTGCTCGATAGTGATACCTCTTGAAGCAAAGAATTGAGATAAAAAATTAATATATTGGGTTCAAAATTGGACCGGTCATTAATTAGGCATAATTCACTACTTCCTACACTATGTAATTAATATTGCTCCCCCTTTAGACATAGCCTCATATAACTTTTTGGTATGTTCCCTATATATTCATTGCATGTATCTCTCAGTATAACTATGGTGGAGGGTATCCAAAGTTGTGTTGATTGTTTAAGTGGCCTTTCCCTTCCAGAATAACAGTAATGTGGCAATCCGAGTATTCGGAAGAAATTTTTTTGGATATAGATATCGGCCCATTTTCGGTATTTAAAGGGTCTTCGTCGATATGCTTCCATCGAAGTGGCTATAATTTGGCATTCTGCATTCTGATGATATATCTGTCATATAGAGGCTCTGTAAGAGAATCGGTATTATTTAATTTTCTCATAGCACAAACAATATCCTACAAAAAAAAGAAAAAAAAAATACATATACCGCGTGCATTCATAAAAATTTTGTTTTCAATTTTCAATTTGTCATTTGTTGGAAAAACAACGATAGGGGTTTCCCAAGAGACCCTATCTCCGTATATAATGAAGGTTTAGATTGAAAATGTTAATCCTTCTTGCAGGAGTTACCTGAAATAGTGGACCGATGAACTTGGAATTCGTATGGGTTTGGTGAAAATATTACAATAACGATTCTCATTTATAGTCTCCGAAACATTTTGGTTTTTTGGAAAGTTTCAGCCATTTTTTTTACCGAAGGAGGTGGTGATTTGGAAAAGCGTCTTCATAGACGCAAATCTTGATTACAAAATTTTTTTGCTTGAGATATAATAGCTGTAATATTGATCATCTTTAATTACAAAAAATTATATATACTATTCACATTAAAAATTACATATTCTCTTTAAATATTCTCAGAACTCCTTCGTGTTTTTTTTTCAGATTAACAATTTGTTTTAATCTTATCGCAAGAATATTAAAATTAAACGAATTCGAATACAACATACATATATGATTTTCCTTAAACAACGTAACTAAAGACAGAGCATACGCGTAAGAGTCACATTTTTGAAAAAAAGTACAACACACACACACACACCACCTATCGTTTCAAAGAGTAACATGAAGCCTATTCCAAAAAAAAAGAATTATAAAACCTATGTACAAAAGAACAACAACAGTTGTGTTTTTGTTGTTATCTTCTTTTGCAATCATTATGTCAAGTGCGATAGAATCGGAATTTCTGTTGAATAATTTCAAAATAATGAGAGATGTTACATGATGATCTATATATACATACATAGAGTTCCCAACATGACACTGTTTGTGTGTGTGAGTTCGTGTGCATATGAATATTAGGAATTTTCAAAAAAAAAAAAAAATAAATAAAATAAATAAATAAACTCTATATTAGGTCAGGCCGAAATTAGAGAATGCCAAAAGATAAAGCTATTTCATATCCTAGCTAAGGTTATACTCATAAAATGACAGGTTATACTCTGAAATTCTTCTTAGGGAGCTCATAGTGTAATTATAATTGTAATTAATAATAAATTTAATTAAGAATAATTTTTATTATAGACATATAGATTATGGTTTTTAATATTCGGACGATCAGAATATATTCGCATGAAAGAACAAAAAATCTTCTTATAGCGGATGATGAGGATGAAGAGGTGAGCATTCATAATTACAAAAAACGGCTGAATTATCTGCCGGTATGGCTCCTATCCCCAGAGAAAGCGAAATACCAAATTACATAAATTTAAAATTTAACTTTGGAACAAGGTATACCTAGAACGGAATTGGACCTTTATAAGGGAAATGTCAACATATGGAATATTTTTTTTTCGGGAAGAAACTAGAATGCCTAGTTACAAGCCCTTTGGTTACAAAATTCGACCGTCTAAAATGGGTATCGTGGCGTTTTATATGTTATTTCAAAACTATAGCCTATTATTGCTACTTCATTTCGAAGATGCAACAAAAACGTTTAACGCAACGAAAAAGGGTCGGAACCAGAAGGCCTTCATAGACAACCAGGAGGACTTTTTAAAGAAGGCCAGAAAGCCTTTTTATAGAAGACGAGTACTTCTTCTTATAGAAGTCCACAAGGTCTTCTTCTAGAATAACAAATTTTCTTTTCATATAATTTCCAACACACCCTAACATCTATTGATGTATCATATGTATATTATCTAAAAAATCACATATATTGACAAATACATTCATATGTATGTGTGTGTTCAGTAGTTTGCAAATTCGATATCGACTCACGTGCCTTACCAAACCCCTTTACACACAGGCCGCATTCGTAACGCAGTCACCTACATTGATTTGCATTTTTATGTATGCGGCATTAACGACAGAACGATTCACACTTCGGCTGGAAAATGGAAATTTGTGACAATATTTTGGGATTTAATATTGTATGTAATAATGATATTCATTAAATGAAATGAATTTGTTTATAAGGTCTAGGCCGTTGTTACATTTGTCGTGGCATTTGGGGGAATTGTTTCAAATACTGAATTTGTTATTCATAAGGAAAATATATTTCTAATTACAGCATATAGGTTTTGATCACGAAAAAGCCGATTGGATGTTTGAAGTAATGGAATAACAGGTCAATAATAGGTTACGCGAGATAACTTACACGTGTTGAAATCCAACTAAAAGGTGGAAAAATATATTAGTCGTCGCGAAAGTTTATCACAATTGTACTATTGTACCATTAATGTATGAAATCACCGAATACCCATCCCCGGATCATATCCTCTGTTATTCTTCTCGGGTATCTCAAGATACTTATGACAAGTAGTTAAAGTTCATACACAAACGAAATTTATATACTCCGAGAAAACAATTTAGGGTCGAACATATGGTGGGGATTTAAAAGTGGCTTAAATGGGCCAGAAGACTACATCGATGACTTTCTTCGTAAACTTACCTGTCTTGAACAGCTCAGTATAGACACTTATAGGCAGCCCAAAGTTTCCTATTAAAAATTAGTTTATTTTATTCTTTCCTATAAACACTTTAGGTTGTTCATAAGGGGTCTATAAAGACGGTCGGAGCTTCATCTCGTTTATAAAGGCCACTATAGTTCTTTCAAAAGGACAATCTTTCAAAAGGACAATTTTGCATGTAAAATTGGTTCTGGCCAATGAAGACCCCTATTGTTTTTGAGAAAGATCGGTTAAGTTTTAGGGGATGAAATGGACCAAAAACTTTATTTTTGTCTGATTTTCTGGTCGCTCCAGAGGCCGCAATTATAGCCCAAATACCGCGAATTTTTGCATGGAGAAGGGTATCGGGCCAAAGAATAAACATGCCTGTTTTGATAAAGATCGGTCAATATTTAGCGGGTCAAATGAACCCTGACTTTTGTGTGAAAAACTACAAAATGTGTATTCTATGGCGTATATATTTGCCCCTGAAGGACCTACCCCCGAGAAGTTGATAGTATGTCCAAGAGGAGTGGTTGACCTTTAAATTAATACCAATTGTATGGTCGTATGTACTCATATGTGGGAGTTACACTTAAATATTTACGGATGCTTACGTATTCAGACATTATTTAGTAACCAAAAACCACACTAGAGAGCGGAAATATAGCGCTGATCGCTTTGAAAATTTTCAGTTATTGTCAAGGACAACGCTTATAATTTTCGGTGATGATCAGATAATAATTATGGGATGAAGTAGACCGAAAACTTAACTTTTGTGTTATTTTTTTTTGAGTCGATCTATAGGCCAAAATAGAAAGCTTAACATCACAACATAACCCACGGTAAAGAGAATCTGTATATGTACTGCCCTCGTCTACTGAATATTAGTAATATTTGTTGACCTTTAGTTGGGTTTCAGGACGGTGCAAATAACGCAAAGTTAGATTTTCGTGGAAGTTGTGTAGGGTATTATATGGTCGGCCCCGTCCGACTATACTGCCCTGCTCACTGGTTTATATTACATCAGCACGTTGTGTCAATCGGCTTAGCTATGGATCTTTTCACTTAGTCTTAATTCAGTACCCTTTTCCAAAATTCGTGCAAATCAAAAGATATATAGGGACTTTGGTGCACCAAACCGATTTTCATGAAACATATCACACATTATTATACCCTACACAACTATGTTGTCAGGGTATTATAGCTTTGTGCAGCCCCGAGAGTTTGTAACGTCGCGAAATATTGGTCCTAGACCCACCTTTAACTATACCGATCGTCATATCTCGACTAGGTGAGTCGATCTAGACATGTGTGTCCGTCCGTCCGTCTGTCAATTATAATTTGTAAACATATACAGGCCGCAGTTATGGACCAATCTTCAGGAAATTTTGCATGTAGAAGGGGTTCTGGCCAATGAAGACCCTTTTTTTTTGGGATAAAATGGACCAACAACTTTATTTTGTCTGATTTTCTGATCGCTTCAGAGGTCGCAATTATGGCCCAAACGTCGCGAAAGTTTCCATGGACAAGGATATTGGGCCAAAGAATAGGCAAGCCTGTTTTGATAAAGATCTGCCAGTATTTAGCGGGTCAAATGGACCCTGACTTTGTGTGAAAAATTACAAAATTTGTATTCTATAGCGTATATATTTACCCCTGAAGAACATAGACCGAGTTAGAGTTTCGTGGTAGGGTATCGTATGGTCGCCCCGTCCTTTACGCTATGCCAAAAATCGTGAAAACCAAAAGATTTCCAAGGACTTTAGTGGACTATTTACCCAAAAACGGGAGCTATATCTAAATCTGAACCGATTTTCGCGAAACTTTGCACACATCATTCTAGACCTTATTCATTACGCTGTGCAAAATTTCGTGCAAATCAAAAAATTTCCAGGGACTTTAGTGGACTATTTACCTTAAATCGGACGAAGCTATATATGGGAGCTATATCTAAATCAGAACCGATTTGCACGAAACTTTGCACAAAATCGAAAGATATATAGGGTTTTTGGTGCACCATTTACCTTAAATCGGACGAAAATATATATGGGAGCTATATCTAAATCTGAACCGATTTTTCCCAATTTCAATAGGGTTTGTCCTTGGGCCAAACAGATGAGCTTTGCCAAATTTCATCCAATTCGGATAATAAATGCCACCTGTAATTTGTTTACAATTTAACACCAACAGACGGACGGATGGACGGACATGCATAAATCGACTCAGAAAGTGATTCTATGCATATTCTCAAAAGGAACCATGCGTCTATCTCGATTATTTTTGCCTGTTACAAACATATGCACAAAGACAATAATAATGAGCGGAGCAGTATAGTCGGACGGGGCCGACCATACGATACCCTACACAACTATGAAGGAGTTCTAACTTTCTAAGGAAATTTATTCCGAGCCTGGGAAATATTTCGTGACATTTGTACCCCGATTAGAGGTCAACAGCACATCTTCCATACACTGACATATTTTCCGAATATTACCAATATTCAGTACAGCCCTTCTTATTACTTGTCCTGATTGACTTCAGCGTTGTAGATCGATTCGAAAAATTGCAAAAATTAAGTTTTCGGTCCACTTCATCCCAAAATTATTATCTGATCATCAACGAAAATTATAAGCGCTGCCCTTGAACATAACTGGAACCCCATGAACAATTTCAAATCGATCAGCGTTATATTTCCGCCCTCTAGTGTGGTAATTTGTTACTAAATAATATCTGAATATGTAAGCACCTGTAAATATTTAAGTGTAACTCCCACATCCGAGAACATACGACAATATAATTGGTATCAATTTAAAGGTCAGGCACTCCTCTTGGATATACTATCAACTTCTCGGGTCTATATCCTTTAGGAGTAAATATATACGCCATAGAATCCAACTTTTGTAATTTTTCACACAAAAGTCAGGCTCCATTTGACTCGCTAAATATTGTCCGAAATTTATCAAAACTTTCATGCTTATTGTTTGGCCCGATCCCCTTCTCCATGCAAAAATTGGCGATGTTTGGGCCATAATTGCGGCCTCTGGAGCGACCAGAAGAATCGACAAAAATTAAATATTTGGTCCATTTCATCCCCTAAATATTAACTGATCTTTACCAGAATCAATAGGGGTCTTCATTGGCCAGAACCCATCCTACATGCAAAATTTCGTGAATATTGGTCCATAACTGTGACCTGTATCATGTTTACAAATTATAATGGACAGACGGACGGACACACATGTCTAGATCGACTCAGCTAGTCGAGATATAACTATCGGTATACTTAAGGATGGGTCAAGGACCAATATTTCGCGGCGTTACAAACTCTTGGGGCTGCACAAAGCTATAATACCCTGACAACATAGTTGTGTAGGGTATAAAAAGGTCCTTCATCTTAGCTTTTCTATAAAAAAATAAAAAAAATAAAAATTAAAAGTCGATAAAGACTTCCTGCCGCTCGTCGATGAAGACTCAATCTATATGGCCTATGAATACTCCCTCCAGCTCATCTATAAACCGTCTGTAAGGACTCTACTGGACTCTTATATGACGCCTACATTAACTGATCTATAAGGACACCGCTCAGCTCGAGAATAAAGTCTCCCTTCAGCTTGTCTGTAAATACTCCCTTCAGCTCGTATATGAAAACACCCTAACAAAATAAAAATTTCAGTCAGTCCGCTCTCCTAGTCTATAAAACATGCCTGTGTTCACCTACGAAGACTTAATTCATCTTGTCTACAAACACTCCGTTTAACTTGCCATCGAAAATTCCCTGATGCTCGGATATAAAAGCTTCCTGATTTGCCCTTGATTTTTACATCGACGTACTGATCTCCCAAACATCTATAATTACTTCCTTCGTCTCGTCAAATGAAATATTTTAATTTTGGTTTGTTTTTTTTTATCAAAAAATAAATTGCATTTCCCTTTATCAATTTAATACACCTATTCCAATGAAGTAAAATACCTTTGAATTGAAAAACATGCTTTAAAATGTGTTAGAACGAAGTGATATAAAATGACACGTTAGACAAACGTTGGTGCATAGCAGCGGGACACTGTCGACTCCGACGACTATCACACGAGACCTATAAACAGATAAATGGTGATTGGCAATAACCTAAATAGAGTCCATACAAGTTACGTGAAGTTATTCCCCCTGACGTTTTTAGATTTTTTTTTTCGAAGAATAAGCCTCATATCGAATAAGGTAAATGTGACAGAGGTTTGTGTTTATTCTATAAATGTCAAGATTTCAATAGTTTTTTTCATGATTTTGCACATCCCCTGTATCAGGTTATTTTAAACGTGTTTTTCAAAATCAAAAAAAGAAAAAGAATTTTATTACAAAATAAAGGAGGATGCATGCATAAACAAATTGCTGTCCTTATTCTTTACCAGAATTTACTGGGAGTTTCTTTGAATTGGTTTCATGTTATTTTTTTGTTTGGAGAAAACAAGATTTGCCCTGTGACAGTTGGGATTCACCATAAGGAATGCTATTTTTGTAGTCATTAACCCCCCATCGATTGCACAAAGCCAGCTGACAGAAGGGAATGCCTACTGCATTCGGTGATGAAACCGGTTACATTTCAAAGGCCTCTTCGAAAAAAACAGAACAATGTAATTATCAGCAGTAATTTAAAGTTTGTGATTCCGCCTATCTTCAGCCGGTATTGAATTGAGTAAACAAGTGCTTGGTGATTTTAGTACACAGTGAAGAGAGAAAGAGAGGTTTGTAAAATTTATTTATTATTCAAATGGAAATGGGTAAAAATATTAAAAATTTGTCTGAGGTTATGAATATATAACTGTTTAAGAATAACCATCCTGATCTGAACTTGAGATTCTTAGGACATCTTCTCAGGACTTGTCTTTAACGACTACTAATTCATAAGCTGATGTAGAAATATTTAGTTGAATCCTCATTTCTTCCACAAAGACTCCCTCTATAAAACTTATTTAAATACACTCCTGGATTATTATATGATGAAAATCCTCCACTGGTCAATAAGGAAATCCCTCAGGTTGTGTATAAAGACTCCCTCAATTGACCTTTTTCATCTCAGCTGATCCAGAAATACCCCCTGAGCACAAATGTAGATAGTCAATAAAGACTTGCTCAGATGACTTATAAAGACAATTTCAGTTCGTCTACAAATATACAAAAGATTCCGCAAGCTCCTCTATAAGGACTCCATTCAGTTCATCTATAAAAACTCACATTCGATCGTCAATAATAACTCCCTACAGCTCGTATATGAAGATACCCCTCAGCTCGTCTATAAAGCTCGTTCATAACAGACTCCCTTCAGCTGGTCTTTAAAGACTCCCATTGGCACGTCTACAAAGGCACCCTTCAGCTCGTCCACAACAGACTCCTTTCAGCTGGCCTGTTAAGACTCCCATTAGTTGGTCTATAAAAAAAACACTTTTAGCTCGACTCCCTCCAGCAGACCTATAAAAACTCCAATTAGCTTGTCTATAAAGACTACCCTCAGCTGGTCTATAAAGACTACATTCAGATGGTCTGTAAATACTCTCTTCAGCTCTCCTCTAAAGAATCCATTCGGCCCCTATCCTCCAACACGTCAAAAATATTAATATTTATATCACTGAAACCACTGTACCTGGAATTTTTATACCCTTCACTACACTGTGGTACAGGGTATTATGTCTTTATGCATATGTTTGTAACAGGCAGAAGGAAACGAGATAGACACATGGTTCCTTTTGAGAATATGCATAGAATCACTTTTTAAGTCGATTTATGCATGTCCGTCCGTCCGTCTGGTCGTAAACAATTTGGATGAAATTTGGCACAGCTCACTTATTTGGCCCAAGGACGAACCCTATTGAAATATAGCTCCCATATATATTTTCGTCCGATTTATGGTAAATGGGGCACCAAAGTCCATATATGAGTTTCGATTTGCACGAAATTTGGCATAGCGTACTGAATTAGTTACAGAATAATGTGTGCCAATTTTCGGGAAAATCGGTTCAGTTTTAGATATAGCTCCCATATATACTTTCGTCCGATTTAAGGTAAACAAAGTGCCTACATATCTTTAGATTTGCACGAAATTTGGCATAGAGTACTGAATTAAGTCCAGAATGATGTATGCTAAGTTTCATGAAAATCGGTCCATATTTAGATATAGCTCCCATATATATTTTCGTCCGATTTCATGTAAATGGTGTACCAAAGTCCCTATACATCTTTCGATTTGCACGAAATTTGGCACAGCGCACTGACTTAGGTCTAGAAAGATGTGTGTTATGTTTCCTGAAAATCGGTTCAGATTTAGATATAGCTCCCATATATATTTTCGTCCGGTTTAATGAAAATGGTGTACCAAAGTCCACATATATCTTTCGATTTGCACGAAATTTGGCACAGCGTAATGACTTAGGTCTAGAATGATGTGTGTTAAATTTCGTGAAAATCGGTTCAGATTTAGATATACCTCCCATATATATTTTCGTCCGATTTAATGTATATGATTCACCAAATACCCTATATATCTTTCGATTTGTACGAAATTTGGTATAGTGTACTGAATTGGGTCTAGAATGATGTGTGTTAAGTTTCCTGAAAATCGGTGGAGATTTAGATATAGCTCCCATATATAATTTCGCCCGATTTCATGTAAATGGTGTATCAAAGTCCCTATATATCTTTCGATTTGCACGAAATTTGGTATATCGTAATGAATTAGGTCTGGAATGATGTGTGTTAGGTGTCGTGAAAATCGGTTCAGATTTAGATATAGCTCCTTGTGTGTGTTAAGTTTCAAAATCTAAAGACCCAATATAATTTGTCTTTTACGTATTGCCACACAATTTGGTACAATGAACTGTATTTGTTAGGTATATAATTTAATCTCTGTGCACAAGTTTGTCTCCACACAATTGAAATCGCTTCATCGTTATATATATATATATATATATATATACTATATCTATAGCAACTCTATATCTGACCAAATGAAAAATTTAGTATAGGTTGCAGAATAACATGTTTATCGATCCATTTTCGTGTTTATGGTCCTTCAACGTCTATTAGGATTCATCTGTTGAATATACCCAAAGTGGTGAAGGGTATCATATAGTCGGCCCCGTCCGACTTTACTACTTCCCTTACTGGTTTCATTATAACCTTTTGTCGCAATAAACTAGTTTTTGTTCTAGGATAAACCCACAATCATGAACTATCGGCAATGTTTCCAGAATTGAGGCAGGCATATCAATGTCTACTCGAAATCAGTTGCAACAGTTGCTAATTTTACATCTCAACGACAACATCATGACGGGAGTTCTTTGTAAATTGGTAAGAGAGACGAGACGAAATGAAATCGTATTCCACAATCACATTCAAAATTTCCAATTTTTGGATTTTTCCTAACTCCTATTGTAGTTGCTAATGTTGGGCATGTTTGGTGTGGTCCTGACACTTCCCATTATTTCGGCTGGAATTTCATTTGGTACACCGTTCTACCGGCCCGCCCCACCAGTCTATTATGAACAGCCGTATGGACATTATTATCATTATCAGGAAATACCCAACCACCATTACCATTCACATGGATATTATCAGAATGGTTATGACTACATTGGCAGTGGAGGCGTTGGTGTTGGCAGTGTTTATGGATCACTGAGTTGGTCGCCATTTTTAATTTAATGACAATTGGAAATCATTTACATACATGCATTGTGAAACATTTAATTATAGAGAGGGATGGATACATTTTCAATGTAAAAAATCTGATGATGAATAAAATTGAAAATATGTTTTGTGAGTGTTCCTGGGAAATTGTTGTGTCCAATTAATAAATGAATGACAATGTTTTATGAGATTTTTATTTTTGGATAAAGTGGAAAATTGTGCAAAACAATATTTTATTGAAAATGTACAAGTTATCATTTAATATCGGTTCTTTTGTTTTTTTGTTTAGGGTTTTGCGTTTTATTTTTATTTGTTGTTGTTGCTCGATTGAGGAAAACAAATGAAATCAAATATGCGGCGCAAATTTAATAAAGAAGTAAACAATAATGGATCATTTAATTAGCCTAAAATACGCAATTTCTATATGACTATTTCAAGAGAAAACGAAATGGAGCTCAAGTTGCGGCAACAATTTATTTAAGGATGGAGGCTTGGTGGGAGATAAAAATACTTCCTAAATAATTTACGTCTTATAATGAAGTTGTTTTGTTACGGTTGAATATTATTATGGATTAAATGTGATATTTTAGAAAATAACTGTTGGTTGACAGTTAATGAGACCCTTTTATTTATACACTAATATAAAGAGACTGATCTGGAAACTAGAACAAAAACAGCCACAGTAATGCAGTCAGATGGGGCACAATATATGAGTCGTTTATTTTGAAAGTGGAAAGTCCATTTTAGGTTCTGATACAAATTTTGGATTTCTAGAAAAGTTTACGAAACCAAAGCCACAAACAAAATTAATACCACTTAAGAATAGATTTGAAATAAATCGAACCCAAACCTCTCAATATAAGAAAAAATCTATTTAATACAATTTCAAACAAGTGAGCGAAGCAGAACTGTCGGATGGGGCCGACCATATGATACCCTACACAACTTCAATGAAAATATAATTCTCTGTAGTTCTATATTCTGAGCTTGGACAATATTTCGCGATATTTGTACCCTCCTGACCGGCTAGATGTCAATAAATATTACTAATATTCGGTACAGCTCTTCTAATTACTTCTCCAGATTACCTTCACCGTGAGTTGTGTTGTGATGTTCGGCTTTCAGTTGTGGCCTATAGATCGACTCGAAAAAACATACAAAAATTAAGTTTTCGGTCCATCTCATCCCAAAATTATTATCTAATCATCACCGAAAACTAAAGGCGTTGTCCTTGACCATAACTGGAACCATATGGAAAATTTCAAAGCGATCAACGTAAGCACCTGTAAATATTTTAGTATAACCCTCGCATCCATGTACATACGACAATAATAATTGGTATCAATTTAAAGGTCAACCACCCCTCTTGGATATTATCAACTGCTTGGGTCTATGTCATCCAGGGCCATAATTGCCGCCTCAGGAGCGACCAGAAAATCAGAAAAAAAAACAAAATTTGTTGGTCCATTTCATCCCCTTAATATTAACCGACTTTCCCAAAAAAATAGGGATCTTCATTGGGCAGAACCCCTCCTACATGCAACATTTCGTAAAGATTGGTTCATAACTGTGGCCTGTATCGTATTTACAAATTATAATTGACAGACGGACACACATGTCTAGATCGACTCAGTTTGTCGCGATCTGACGATCGGTATACTTAAAAGTGGGTCTAGGACCAATATAAACTTTTGTGGCTGCACAAAGCTATAATACCCTGACAACATAGTTGTGTAGGGTATAAATGCACGACTAATAGATAACCAAATACTCATCTAAAGACCATGTGCAGAACATATAGACTCCCTTTAGAACGTCTATAAAGACTCCCTTCAGCTCGTCTATAAAGACTCCCTTCAGCTCGTCTATAAAGACTCCCTTCAGCTCGTCTATAAAGACTCCCTTCAGCTCGTCTATAAAGACTCCCTTCAGCTCGTCTATAAAGACTCCCTTCAGCTCGTCTATAAAGACTCCCTTCAGCTCGTCTATAAAGACTCCCTTCAGCTCGTCTATAAAGACTCCCTTCAGCTCGTCTATAAAGACTCCCTTCAGCTCGTCTATAAAGACTCCCTTCAGCTCGTCTATAAAGACTCCCTTCAGCTCGTCTATAAAGACTCCCTTCAGCTCGTCTATAAAGACTCCCTTCAGCTCGTCTATAAAGACTCCCTTCAGCTCGTCTATAAAGACTCCCTTCAGCTCGTCTATAAAGACTCCCTTCAGCTCGTCTATAAAGACTCCCTTCAGCTCGTCTATAAAGACTCCCTTCAGCTCGTCTGCTAAAGACTCCCTTCAGCTCGTCTATAAAGACTCCCTTCAGCTCGTCTATAAAGACTCCCTTCAGCTCGTCTATAAAGACTCCCTTCAGCTTGTCTATAAAGACTCCCTTCAGCTCGTCTATAAAGACTCCCTTCAGCTCGTCTATAAAGACTCCCTTCAGCTCGTCTATAAAGACTCCCTTCAGCTCGTCTATAAAGACTCCCTTCAGCTCGTCTATAAAGACTCCCTTCAGCTCGTCTATAAAGACTCCCTTCAGCACGTCTATAAAGACTCCCTTCAGCCCGTCTGCTAAGACTCCCTTCAGCTCGTCTATAAAGACTCCCTTTAGCTCGTCTATAAAGATTCCCTTCAGCTAGTCTAGAAAGACTCCCTTCAGCTAGTCTATAAAGACTTCCTTCAATTGTACGATATGAAATGTCTGGACCAGATCGCGTTATCATGTTCAAAAACCAGAATTTCGAACGGACACTACTAAATGAATAATTGGACCTTTGAATTTAATAACCATTAATATTTTTTGTTTTTTTTTCATAACTCATATTTTGCTGCGTTATATCAATGGTATGTATAACGAAATTCCAAATCAGCTTAAATATTAATTATTAATTATAACCTCTAGCAATATATATTACACACCTTTTACCATAACACAAAAATATTTATATAAACACATGCCTAATGCCGCTCTTAACAAGGAAGTAATTAAGCTGCATCACTGTCCTGCAGTCATTTGTGCACATTACGAAGAAATTACGTGAAACGTGTTTAGCTTCTAGGTGTAAAATAATTAATTGCCTTTATAACAAAAAAAAAAAAAAAAAATAAAATAAATGGCACTAGCGGTAATTAGACAATGTTGAATAATTTCCAAATATTCCGTTTGCAAGGCACAATGCTACAGAAAATCGGCAAGTGTCTATAATTTGATCCTCCAACATCAAATAAGTTATAAACTAACTCCTGTCGAGGAGTTTACATTATACCAGAATGTAGTAAATTGTCTTCCCAGGATATGTGAGTCATTTTCGCACTAGTACTTCGGTGTTATTATTTTCCACTTCTCTTTGCATAATTGTCAATCTGGCTATGTTTCCCACTAAGTCTTTGTCGACTGGTGTAATCGGTAAATGTATTTTGGTATTCCCTTCAAGCAATCGATTTAAATCATCCGTCAGCTATATTTGTAACACATCCTGACGTATTTCGGATATTTTGTTACATTTTCCACGTTTTGTGAGATTTTCTTGAATTGGCCAAAATTGTTAATTAGCGGTAAGCCTAGTAATTGCAGGCAGGTAGGCTTTAGGATGGAAACTCGATAGGTAATTTGCAAAACCGTGGCAAAGAAAAAACTCTTCACCATCCAGCTGGGGAATCTAATATTCCACATTTCTTCGTTATTTGCCAACATCTTTGCTGGTTTGGGGAAGCACAAAAGAAACGTAAATTAAACACAGCAAATGATGCAAATTGTCCATGTGACTCCGGAGGTAGTCACGTTTCTTTCTCAATACCGACGACATCACAAATCAAACATTGTACACATTTCACCAAGCACCGTGATGGTTGGATTTTTCCGCAGCACATAAAGGCGCACACACACGGGCACACTCACGCGAACTCAAGGCGTAGAAGTTGAGGAAAACTTAATCTTAAACGGCAATGACGTGCACCTTTGAAAATGAAAACTACTGAGGGTGTGATATTTTGTGTGTGTGCCGTTTGTAATATTTTTATAATTCGTCGTTTCAATGAAAAACCTATTGGTAGTCATGGAGTGGGATAAAGTTAAGGTTTCTATATTCCAAGTAGTATTTTTGTCTTTGTTTAAATGACGTGCTTTGAATAGCAGGTAATTTAGAATACATGTGATTGAACGGAGTAATAATGCTCAAAGGTTTAGAAATGGGTATCGGGATCGACCCATTTTTTTTGCAATCAATTCCGTCTCCAAAGTCGACTTAAGAAATAATAAAATAAAACTAAATTTTACAATGGTTATTTATACTGCAAAATAGGTTTACACGAATAGGTGTTATTTTTTATATTTTTGCGCAGAATAACAATCTTATGTGTAGAAAATTGTCAGAACAGGTTCATATTTTGACGTAGGCTCCATATAAAGGTGCCTGAAATTGATTCAGTGTTTTTCCAAGGAAAAAATTGATTCTTGAACTTTGATTGTCTTAAATTTGACATTATTTATACCCTTCACCACACGGTGGTACAGGGTATTATGTTTTTATGCATATGTTTGTAACAGGCAAAAGAAAACTAGATGGACACATGGTTCCTTTCGAGAATATGCATATAATCAATTTCTAATTCGATTTATGCATGTCCGTCCGCCCGTTTGTCCATGTTAAATTGTAAACAAAGTACAGGTCGCATTTATGATTAGAATTGGATGAAATTTGGCACAGCTCATTTATTTGGCCCAAGGACGAATCCTATTGAAAATGGGAAAAATCAGTTCAGATTTAGATATAGCTCCCATATATATTTTCGTCCGATTTAAAGTAAATGGTGCACCAAAGTCCCTAAATATCTTTCGATTTGCTCGAAATTTGACACTGCGTACTGAATTAACCCTAGAATGATTTGTGCTAATTTTCGAGAAAATCGGTTCAGATTTAGGTATAGCTCCCATATATATTTTCGTCCGATTTAAGGTAAAGGGTGCACCAAAGTCCCTGAATGTCTTTCGATTTGCACGAAATTTGGTACAGAGTACTGAATTAGCCCTAGAATGATTTGTGCTACGTTTCGAGAAAATCGGTTCAGATTTAGATATAGCTCCCATATACATTTTCGTCCGATTTAATGTAAATGGTGCACCAAAGACCCTATGGCATATCGTACTGAATTGAGTCTTGAATGATGTGTGCTAAGTTTCGTGAAGATCCGTTCCGATTTAGATATAGCTCCCATATATATTTTCGCCCGATTCTACGTAAATGCTGCACCAAACTCCTAATGTTTGTCCGATTAATACGATATTTTGCACAACGTATCAAATTGAGACTTGAATGACGTTAATGCAGTTTGTTGAAATTGGTGCAGATGCAACCATAGCTTCCATATGTATTTCGAAGGGTGTCTGATTGAAATTACATTTCAATCATTTTTTTGTATGAATTTTACCATAAATCGTTTTCCATAAATTTGTCCCATATTACGAAGAACTGCAGCCACATCGATGAGAAAATTCGCGTAAATATTTATTAATAGCGAAAATGTGGCATCTATATTTAATATTTTCCACAAAAATACTGACTATGGGTCGCTACTCTTAAATGGTGGCTATATATGGCAAGAATCATAAAAATGCCCAAAGTAGTAACATCCCTTAAGGATTTAAAAAATAAAACCAGTGAGCGGAGCAGTATAGTCGGACGGGCCGACCATACGATATCATACACAACTACCTGTGCAATATTTCGTGATATTTGCACTCTCTTGCCCGATTAGAGGTTAACAGCACCTCTTCCTTATACTGACATATTTTCGGAATATTACTAATATTCAGTACAGTCCTTCTAATTACTTGTCCAAATTCCCTTCGCCGTGGCTTCTATTGTGATGTTCGGCTTATAATTGTGGCTTATAGGTCGATTAAAAAAAAATAATAATAAAAAATAAAAATAAAATAAAACCAATGAGCGGAGCAGTATAGTCGGACGGGGCCGACCATACGATACCCTACACAACTACCACGAACTCTAACTTTCTGAGGATGTTTATTCCGAGTCTGAGTAATATTTCGTGATATTTGCCCGATTAGAGGTTAACAACACCTCTTTACTTTTTTCGAATATTCAGTACAGTCCTTCTAATTACTTGTCCAGATTACCTTCACGGTGGGTTGTGTTGTGATTTTCGGATTATACTCTACTCGAAAACACACAAAAAATTATGTTTTCCGTCCATTTCATCCCAAAATTTTAATCTGATCATCACCGAAAATTGTAGGCGTTGTTCTTGATCATAACTGGAACTTCATGAACAATTTCAAAGCCATCAGCGCGATATTTCTCCATCTAATGTGGTAATGGGTTACTAAATAATATCTGAATACGTAAGCACTAAATATTTGACTGTAACTCCCACATCTGAGTAGATACATCACTATATTTGGTATCAATTTAAAGGCCACACACACAACTCCTGGGGTCTACATTAGGAGTAAATATATATGCCATAGAATACAAATTTTGTCATTTTTCACACAAAAGTCAGGGTCCATTTGACCCGCTAAATATTGACCGATCTTTATCAAAATTCGCGGTGTTTGGGCCATAATTGCTGCCTCTGGAGCGACCAGAAAAACCGACAAAAATTTAGTATTTGGTCCATTTCATCCCCTAAATATTAACCGATCTTTTCCAAAAACAATAGGGGTCTTCATTGGCCAGAACCCATTCGTGAAGATTGGTCCATAACTGTGGCCTGTATCGTGTTTACAAATTATAATGGACAGACGGACGGACGGACGGACACACATGTCTAGATCGACTCAGCTAGTCGAGATATGATCGGTATACTTAATGACGGGTCTAGGACCAATATTTCGAATTTAAAGGCCAACCACTCCTCTTCGATATACTATTATCTGTTCGAGTCTATGTCCTTCAGGAGTAAATATATACACTATAGAATACAATTTTTTTAATTTTTCACACAAAAGTCAGGGTTCATTTGACCCGCTGAATATTGAACGGTCTTCATCAAAACAGGCATGCTTATTCTTTGGCCCGATCCCCTTCTCCATGTAAAATTCCGCGATGTTTGGGCCATAATTGCGGCCTGTGGAGGTATTTGTTCGATTTCATCCCTTTTATATTAACCGATCTTTACCTAAAACAATAGGGGCCTTCATTGGCCAGAACCCATCCTACATGCAAAATTTCGTGAAGATTGGTCCATAAATGTGGCCTGTATCGTGGTTACAATATAAATGGACAGACGGACGTACACACATGTCTAAATCGACTCAGTTAGTCGAGATATGACCAATATTTCGCGGCGTTACAAACTCTTGGGTCTGCTCAACATAGTTGTGTAGGGTATAATTAGAAATATAATAATAGTATGAAGAGTTTTTTACCCAATGCAAAATAAAAGTACTAAATAATAGCTAATTAGGTGGAAAAATGAGCTCAACAGACCCAAATAACCGAATTTTGGGTGTCGCGTCACATGGGTCAAAATATTCCATTTTCAATACCATATATCGTAGGAGTAGTAGTAATGGTTGTGCGAAATTTGAAAGTCCTATCTTTAACATTTCGAGCTCTATAGTGATTTGAACAGATAGAAGGACATGATTAGATCGACGCTACATATCGATATATAGGGTGTCTCCTATGTATATTTCGAAGTGCTGCCAACACAATAATAATATGATATTTTCATATGATGGTTCAGTTCGCCAGACCTAAGCATTTAATGGATATTGCATAGGTTTTTTTATTCTGCAAAATGTCCTTTCAAAGGTTTAAGTCCTTGCTAGAAATTGCATTGGGAATTAAAACAATTACAATTTCCCACCCCTTCCTGTGCACAATTATTATTTATTTGCAATACTTCGAATTTGTCATCTTAATTTACATGTTGACAAGTATGTCATCCAACCACCCTCGCCTTCTCCTTGATTTATTATTTTCTTGTGGTCATGATGGAAGGTAAAAGTTCATCAGTCGACGAACTTAATAAAGTCATCGGTTAGTAGTCATTGTTGATGATTACAATCAACCAGTTGTTGTTGTTATTCTTGGTATGGTTTCATTGTTTTAAATGGCCAATTATCGCGCATGTGGTGACAAAATACACACACACATGTATATCTACACACTTGTTTATAGGCCTACAAAGCGTTGCTATGATCAAGCATTTTAGTCTAGTCTGTTGTGATAATATGTACATTCGTATATGTATGTGCAATCAGCCAATTCATACATAGTGATGACATAGAAATGCCGAACATGCGTGAGAGGGAGAGTGAGAGGATAGGCATAGAACAAATAAGGCCGGCCTTGCACTCCAGTGTTGATAAGTTCTCTTAACAGTTTTTGATGTTAAACATAGGACCATACCAAAAATTTGTGACAGGTGCTTCAAGATCACGAATATACCTAATGGGGTCTACGGCAAATATCCATAGGTGTTGCAAACGGAACCACACCATATGATGAGGGCAAAACAAAAGTAATAGTCTTGTAAATACAATTTCTATGATATTTCTATTACAGGAACTCAACATTGGGTTTGAGTTATTTTTGTATAACCATAATACACACAAATGCCATAACAACCACAATGAAAATAAACAAATCACAACAAAGGCAAAAATAATGATTGACATTATTGTCGCCACAAAACGACTAGACACCACTTAGCAATGAATATAGGCCCAATTGAGATAACCTTCCTCCAGCAGGGCTTTTGTGAAATTTTCTACAATAAAAAAGCAAAAATTCAGAACGACAACTACAAGGTAATTGACACCTTATCGAAATCGAATCTCTAGGCCACTTTATACAGGATGAACTCTCACCTTCGCTTAATAATTTGGCATCATACACTTGTAGGGTTTTTAACTGAACAACGTTTAATGAACTTTTACCTGTGCGATTATTAGAATTTCACTATTGTTTGTGTGCATATAATAACGATAGCCCGAAAAAGATTTCCAGTATTTTTTACAAGTGCCAAACAATCGATGGTTTTGAACTCAGTACAAAAGGAACAATTTTGTTCATGGCCAATATCGTATTGCATGGGGCAAAGAGTTAAATGCGAATAGAAACACAAGTCTATGGTTCGGAAAAATGAAGGAGATAGTGTGGAAAATAAATATCGTCGGTTCAAAGGACTAAGTTTCAATGCCAAGGATAATATGTGTGCCCTAATAGAATATAGAATTATATTCGAGGATATAATACGAAAAATTGATCCTAAATCTACCTTTAGATCGATTAAGGGAAATATTCTCGATTTTTTATTTTTAAGATTTTCAATGGACTGGTAAATCATTACCAATGCTTGTTAAGGTTTGTAACTTGGCACATATATATTTGAAGATTTAAAAAGGAAGAAAAATAATTTACAAAAATTTGTTGTTGTTGTTTTGTTGTTGTTTTTTGGGTGCAAAGAAAAGTCCACATTTTCGATGGCGGGCATGATAACTCCTCACTGGAACATCGGAATCCGAAAATTCCAACTGTGTTAGATAGAGGACATGTCTGGCTCTCGTATGAACTAGGATTATTGACTTCGCTCTAAAATTAACAAAATGGTGGACCTTTGAAAATTTTTTTTTGGAAAATCGCCGATTTTTTACCAAAAACCATGTTAAAAAATAAGGAAGATCTTCACCGATTGGCTTTATCCTAGTTCATACGAGAGCTATACACTCTCAGAGAAACGCTGCAAAATTGGGAACCGATTTGATTATTGGTTTTTGAGTTATCGTGCCCGCCATTCACAAAAAAATGTTTAGAGTAAAACGCGTTTAAAGTTTGAGAAGCCCTTTAGCCGTCACTTAATGTTGATACAATAAATCGGATATATCTTCAAGACTCCTTGAGATTTTCACTTGAAATTTTGTAGAGACATTCCTTAATCAGTGTAGATTCGAATTATATCAACAAAAATTTTGACACCGAGAATAGGGGGGTCCCCTTAAATGAAACAATCTTGTTATTCGTGTGGTTTTAAAGATCCAGACATCATCAAAATTGATGACGAATTATTTTCTCAAGAACCATTTAATTTGTATTTAAAATAACATATTTTTAGGTATTATTATTTTTTCAAGGGCTATCAATTGAGTGGACTTTTATACCCTACACAATTATGTTGTCAGGTTATTATAGGTTTGTGCAGCCTAAGAGTTTGTAAAGCCGCGAAATATTGGTCCTAGACCCACCTTTAAGTATACGGATCATATCGGTCATATCTCGACTAGCTGAGTCGATCTAGACATGTGTGTCCGTCCGAATTTTGGGGATGAAATGGACCAAAAACTTTATTTTTGTCTAATTTTCTGGTCGCTCTAGAGCCGCAATGTTAGCCCAAACATCACTAAATATACCCTTCACCACACTGTGGTACAGGGTATTATGTCTTTGTGTATATGTTTGTGACAGGCAAAAGGAATCGAGATAGGCCCTTAGTACCTTTTGAGAATATGCAAGGAATCACATTCTGAGTCGATTTATGTATGTTCGTCCGTCCGTCCATATATATTTTTGTGAGCAAAGTACAGGTCGTATTTATGCCCCTATTTGGATTAAATTTGGCACAGTTCATTTGTTTGGCCCAAGAACGAACCCTATTGAAATCGGGAAAAATTGGTTCAGATTTAGATAAAAGTCCCATATATAGTTTGGATGAAATTTGGCACTGCTCATTTATTTGGCCCAAGGACGAACCCTATTGAAATCGGGAAAAATCGGTTCAGATTTAGATATAGGCCCCATATATAGTTTCGTCCGATTTTATGTAAATGATGCACAAAACTCCCAAATTTGGTGCGATTAAGTCAAACTTTTGCACAGAGTACTGAAATAGGTCCAGATTGATGTATGCGAAGTTCTATTGGAATCGGTTCAAATTTAGATATAGCTCCCATATATAGTTTCGTCCGATTTTATTTAAATCGTGCACCACTCAATATTTGTTCAATAGAGACAAATTTTTGCACAGCACACTGATGTAAGTCCAGATTGATGTATGCGAAGTTTTGTAGAAATCGGTTTCAGATTTAGATTGGAGACCCATTTACCTTAAATCGGACGAAAAAATATATGAGAGCTATATATAAATCTGAACCGATTTTCTCGAAACTTGGCACACGTCATTCTTGATCTAATTCAGTACTTTATGCCAAATTTCGTGCAAATCGAAAGATATATAGGGGCTTTGGTGCCCCATGTACATAAAATCGGACAAAACTATATATGGGAGCTATATCTATATCAGATTGATGTATGCGAATTTCTGTTGGAATCGGTTCAAATTTAGATATAGCTCCCATATATAGTTTCGTCCGATTTTATGTAAATCGTGCACCACTCAATATTTGTCCAATAGAGACAAATTTTTGCATAGCCCACTGAAGTAAGTTCAGATTGATGTATGCGAAGTTTTGTAGGAATCGGTTTCAGATTTAGATTAGCTCCCATATATATTTTCGTCCGATTTAATGTAAATGGTACACCAAAGTCCTAAAGTACTGAATTAGGTCCAGGATAATGTATGTTGAGTTCAGATTTAGATATAGCTCCCATATATATTTTCGTCCGATTTAGTGTAACTGGTGCACAGAAGTCCTATATATCTCTTGAATTGTACAAAATTTAGAATAGCGTACTAAATTGTTTCGTGAAAGTCGGTTAAGATTTAGATAAACTTACTTACTTAGCTGGGTTGTTACAGAACGGTTGTTCCATAAGCCAAGCTTAAAAAGATTTCCAAGCGCGTCGGTCTTGTGCGCAAGTCCACCTAATTGGAAGACCACGTTCCAAGATCTTGTTTTCTATTTGGTCTTTCCATCCAATTCGTGGCCTTCCCCTTCTACGGGAACCATCAATATGCTCGTTTTGTATGCCTTTTGAGCTGGGACATTTTCATTCATCCGCACAACATGGCCTAGCCACCGTAGTCGCTGCAGCTCAATACGACTGACTATGTCAATGTCCGCGTATAAATTGTACAGCTCGTGGTTCATTCGACGCCGATATTCACCGTCGACGCAGATCGGACCGTAGATCTTTCGGAGTATTTTTCTCTCAAACTGCTTGCGCAAGTACCCATGCTTCTGATCCATATAATAGCACGGGTAGTATCAGCGTCTTGTAAAGTGTGAGTTTGGTCTGGCGGGAGGTGGGCTTGTTTCTGAACTGCTTACTTAGACCATAGTAGCATCTGTTGGCCATCGTTTAATTTATGGCGGTACCAAGGTATATAAAGTCTTTAACTACCTCGAATCTGTAGTTCTCAAGTTCCACAGTTGGTCCGAGTCTACTGGACGTCTTGCGCGTTGATACCATCAACTTGGTATTCTCGCCGTTGACTGCCAGACCCACTTTGGCAGACTCCTTTTCAATTTGTTCAAAGGTGGCTGTTACCGCTCACAATGTTCGAACCATTATATCGATGTCATCGGCGTAGGCGAGTAACATGTGTTGTTTGGTGTACAGAGTGCCATTTCTATTCACCTTTGCGTCTCGTATGACCTTTTCCAGCAGAATGTTAAAAAGATCACACGACAAACTGTCAAATTGTCTGAATCCTCGTTCGGTATTGAAGGCCTCCGATAGGTCCTTTCCTACTTTAACTGCTGACCTTGTGCCACTTAAAGTTATCCTGCATAGCCGTATTAATTTTGCAGGAATGCCGAACGTACACATGGCTTTAAACACCTCTAAACGGATAGGGCTGTCGAATGCGGCTTTATAGTCGAAAAATTGGTGGTATGTGTCGATATGTTTTTCGTGGGTATTTTCCAGGATTTGGCGCAGAGTGAAAATCTGGTCAATGGCGGATTTGCCAGATCTGAAGCCGCATTGGTATGGTCCAATGATGTCATTGACCATTGGCTTCAATCGTTCACACAGCAAACTGGATAGCACTTTATATTTTTTCGTCCGATTTAATGTATATTTATTTAATGTATATTGTAATCCCGATATAATTATATTGTAGCCCATTACCACACTGGAGGGCGAAAATATAACGCTGATCGCTTCGAAATTGTCCATGAGGATCAAGGTATGGTCAAGGACAATATTGACCAAAAACTTAATTTTTTGTGTTTTTTTTCGAGTCGATCTATATACAACACAATTGAAAGCAGAACATCACAACACAACGTACGGTGTAGGGAATTTGGAGAAGTAATTAGAAGGACTGTATTGAATATTAGTAGACCTCTAGTCGGTCAAGAGATGCAAATATCGCGAAATATTGCCCAAGCTTAGAATATAGAACCACAGAAAGATAGATTTTCGTGGTAATTGTGTAGGGTATCATATGGTCGGCCCCGTCCGACTATACTGCTCCTCTCACCAATACATTTTAAAAAGTATCTATAAGCGCCGATTTTTTAAAAATTATTTTTAAGAATTGTCCATAAACGTGGATTTTCAAGAATGTCCCTACAAAATTTCAAGAGAAAATCTCAAGAACTCTTGAAGATATAGCCGATTTATTGTGTCAGTATCAAGTGACGGCTAAAGGGCTTCTCAAACTTTAAACACGTTTTTCTCTTTTGTGAATGGCGGACACGATAACTCAAAAACTACTGACCCAATCAATTCAAAATTTTTACACGTTTCTCTGTGAGTGTATAGCTGTCGTATGAACTAGGATAAAGCCAATCGGTGAAGATCTTCCTTATTTTTTAACTTGGTTTTTGGTCAAAAATCGGCGATTTTCCAAAAATATTTTATTTCAAAGGTCCGCCATTTTGTTAATTTTAGAGCGAAGTCAATAATCCTAGTTCATACGAGAGACAGACATGTACTCTTTCTAACACCGTTGGAATTTTCGTATTCCGATGTTCCATTGGGGAGTTATCATGCCAGCCTTCAGAAATAATTATTTTTTCAAAGGCTACAATTTTTTTAATTAAAAAAAATATATTTTCAAGGACCAAATTAATTTTAAGGAATTAAGCCATCGAGTGTTTTTGAGGAATTTCAAAAGAGTTTTTTTACTTTTTCAAGACCTCCACCAAGCTTGAAATTTATAAAATTATTTCTTCAAATACCCACCAAATGTTTTTCGTTTCAATAAATTTCCCCATTGCCCCTTTCCCAAATAAAACGGTCGCTGTGAATGACTGCATAGTGGAATACGTCATTGAAAGTTTGCAACTATTTTCAGTTTCCTTTCCCAACTACACATTAATTGTTGCTGCAATGTGAAAAATCAAAGTGAGAGTATTTAAACGTGATAAAACCGCGTGAAACACAGTCACACTTAGCACGTGGTGCTGGTGATGTATAGAAAAGTGCTTTGGAAGAAGGGACTTTATAAGTTATTTTCAAAATATAGCGTGACATGCACACACACGCAGACAGAGTAGAATATAACAACAAACATGTAGAAAATTCCGGTACAATCCACTGCTCTCAAACGACAGATACTTTTATCGGAAATTCGCCAAGAATTACAAAGAAGTGAAAGAAATACGAATATTAAGTCAATGTGGGAATAATGCAACAAAAGGTTTTAGTTTATTCAAAAGATTTTTGCCAATTTTTCAATGAGATAACAAAACAAAATAATTCAGGCAATGTTAAAGATCAATTGGTCCAAAGTCTTAGTACAAGCCATGAATTCCACCGTGATAGCCTCCATGAAGATAACCGCCATGATGGATCAAGGGAGTGGCAATGCTATGTGTGGAAATTATTGGATGGGCCACATGCACAGCAGGAGCGGCATGATAAGATGATACCACTGGATGGGAACTGAGGTAGCCGGGTCTGGCAAAGGCCATGACCAAGAAAGACAAGAAGAAGAACTAGAAAAAGAGAGAAAAAAAAAACAAAAATTAAGTGTAATAATTAACAAATAAAAATCTCCGTTCTGTGTATACTCACAATCTTGAACATCTTTGTGGATTGTTGGAGATTTGCTTGTAGTTGCTGGTTAACAGTTTGATTGAAAACTAACATACTTCTACGGAGTAGCTTAGGGCTTTATATACAAATGATAGGCAAATTAAGTGAAATATAATATTAATGCAATAATTTAGTGGGCCCCCCAAGTAAAGCCCATCGTTGAGCAATTCTTTGTCACCTGATATCCTATCGACGAACACACACCGTCGTGTACCAACATTTGCCATCATTAATGTTACACCACTGACATCACCTGTCCAAAAGACGACAAGAGGCAAACCAACATCATCACCCCCATGCAACGCAGAATGGTAGACAGATAGAAAAACCAAAGAAGAAAAACCGTTCTTTTTGGTTTGCAACAAGCGTATCGTATATCGCCGACTGTGGTTGGATACTGTTGAGATTTTTCGTCTCGCCAAAAACGAAGTAGCGAACAACGAAACAAAACAAAATGATAATATAAAACGTAATCTCATTTTCCTAATTATTTTTAATGCAAAAGAAACGAAAAATTACACATGTTAAGCGGGAATATGATATGAACATAAGCTAATTTTCCACATTTTGGAAAGAAATGTTCCAATTAATTGCATTCTTAGTTCGTTTTTTTATACCCTACACAACTATGTTGTCAGGGTATTATAGCTTTGTGCAGCCCCAAGAGTTTGTAACGCCGCGAAATATTGGTCCTAGACCCACCTTTATCTCGACTAGCTGAGTTGATCTAGATATGTGTGTCCGTCCGTCCGTCTGCCCATTATAATTTGTAAACACGATACAGGCCACAGTTATGGACCAATCTTCACGAAATTTTGCATGTAGGATGGGTTGTGGCCAATGAAGACCCCTATTGTTTTTGGGAAAGATAGGATAATATTTAGGGGATGAAATGGACCAAATACTAAATTTTTATCGGTTTTTCTGGTCGCTCCAGAGGCCGCAGTTATGCTCCGAACATCGTGAAATTTTGCATGGAGAAGGGGATCGGGCCAAAGAATAAGCATGCCTGTTTTGATAAATATCGGTCAATATTTAGCGGGTAAAATGGTGTGAAAAATGACAAAATTTGTATTCTATAGCGTATATATTTACCCCTGAAGGACATAGACCCGAGAAGTTGATATTATATCCAAGAGGAGTGGTTGATCTTTAAATTAATACCAATTATATTGTTGTTTGTGCTCGGGAGTTGGAGTTACACCTAAATATTTACAATTATCTCCGTATTCGTATATTATTTAGTAACCCATTATCACTCTAGAGAGCGGAACAATAGCGCTGATCGATTTGAAATGTTTCATGAGGTTCCAGTTATGGTCAAGGACAACGCCTATAATTTTCGGTGATGATCAGATAATAATTTTGGGATGAATTGGACCGAAAACTTATTTTTTTTTGTGTTATATTCGAGTCGACCTATAGACCACAAATGAAAGCCGAACATTATAACACAACCCACTGCGAAAGGAATCTGTACAATAGCTGTACTGAATACTCGTAATATTCGGAAAATATGTCAGTGTGAGGAAGAGGTGCTGTCCACCTCTAATCGGGCAAGAGGATGCAATTATCACGAAATATTGCCCAGACTCGGAATAAATATCCGCAGAAAATTTGAGTTCCGTGGTAGTTGTGTTGGGTATCGTATGGCCGGCCCCGACCGAATATACTGCTCCGCTCACTGGTTTTTCTTTCGAATTGAGCTCACTGATCCGAGTTTTGTAATGGAAAGAAAAGACAACAATCCAAAAACAAATAAGAAAAGTAGTAAAGTCGAACTGGGCCGACTATATGATACCCTTCACGACTATGGATATATTAAACAGGACTATTAACATGAAATTGGATGAAAAAAAATATGTTATATTTATTTAAATCGATTTACATACTTTTGTGCCACTGTAAGAAACGAATGACATGTTTATGGATAGATCTAGGTAGCTATCCATAAACATGTCATTCGTTTCTTACAGTGGCACAAAAGTATGTAAATCGACTTCAAACAGATATCCATAGGTCATCCGCTGGGCTATGTGTGTACTTCTAGAAAACGAAACTACCTAATTCTATGCTCAATTTTGTTTGTTGTAGGTTGAAGTAAATCTGACTAACATGAGGAGTTTGATGCCCAATGTACATAAAATCGGGCGAATATATATATGGAAGCTGTATCCAAATATGAACCGATTTCAATGAAACTTCTCACAGGTAATTTCAGAATGTTTTGTTCCTTGGTGCGTCAATTACTTAAAATCAGTTTATAATATACGGGAGCTATATCTAAATCTCAACCGATTTTCACGAAACTTAGCACACATCATTCTGGACCCAATTCAGTATCCTATGCTAAATTTCGCACAAATCGAAAGATATATAGGGTGTTTGGAGACCCATTTACCTTAAATCGGACGAAAATATATATGGGAGATATATATAAATCTGAACCGATTTTCACGAAACTTGGCAGACATTACTCTCGGCTCAATTCAGTACGTTATGCCAAATTTCGGGCAAATCGAAGGATATATAGAGGCTTTGGTGCACCATTTACATGAAATCGGACGAAACTATATATGGGTGCTATATCTAAATCTGCACCGATTTTCACGAAACTTGGTAGACATCATTCTAGGCTTAATTCGTTACATTGTACCAAATTTCGTGCAAATCGTCAGATATGTAGGATCTTTGGAGCACCATTCACCTTAAATTGGACGAAAACAAATATGGGAGCTATATCTAAATCTGAACCGATTTTTCCCAATTTTAATAGGGTTCGTCCTTGGGCCAAACAAATGAACTGTGTCAAATTTCATCCAAATCGGATTATAAATGCGGCCTGTACTTTGTTTACAATTTAACACCAACGGACGAACGGACATGTATAAATCGACCCAGAAAGTGATTCTATGCATATTCTCACTATGGGTCTATCTCGTTTCCTTTTGCATTTGGTCCATTTCATCCCCTAAATATTAACCGATCTTTACCAAAAACAATAGTGGTCTTCATTGGGCCGAATCCATCCTACATGCAAAATTTCGTGAAGATTGGTCCATAACTGTGGCCTGTATCGTATTTACAAATTATAATGGACAGACGGACGGACGGACACACATGTCTAGATCGACTCAGCTAGTCGAGATATGATGATCGGTATACTTAAAGGTGGGTATAGGACCAATATTTCGCGTCGTTGCAAACTATTGGGGCTGCACAAAACTATAATACCCTGACAACATAGTTGTGTAGGGTATAAAAAGTAATAATACCCTGTACCACAGTGTGGTGAAGGGTATAAAAATGTCAGTTGGTGTTGCCGACAGTTATATACCCTTCGCCTACGGTCTGTGGAGGCCTACGGTAGGTTTTATTGTTTTTATTGAGAGGAGTAGGAGAAGTAGTACACCGATGGGTCCGATCTTCGGACATAATAAAAGTACACTAACAATATTACGTTGACACATGGTTGGGGAGGTACTATAATGAGTGGGCCGATAAGTCCCATCTGGCAATATTATACAGTCATGGTTATTGCCCACTATGTAGCTAGTAGATATATATACGGAGGGTTAAGATTGTGCAAAGTTCAGTTCAAATCACGTGATTTTATAAAATTTATTTTCAGACAATTTTTTACAGTTTTTGCAGGAATTACCAGATTATCTTCGAAATTGAACTGTGTTTAGAAGGCCTAGGTCCAGAAGCAGCCTTTTTTAAACACACCTACAATTGCTCCCACGGCATATGAGTTTGTGCAAGTGTTTATTTATGTGTAAATTATGCACTAAAAGCCCCAAGTTTGTCCGATTGGCACAACATTTTGTACAATGTACTGAAGTTAATATAAATTTATTTTCTGGCAAGCTTTGCTGAAATCGCTTCATATTTAGATATTACTCCCATATATATTTACGTCCGATTTTAGGTAAATAGTGCACCAAACTCCTAATGTTTGTCCGCTTCATACGAAATTTTGCCCAACTAGAATGACGTTATTGTGTTTTGTTGAAATTGTTGACTTCCCTATTCACATGCATTCTCATTAAGTCTGAATCTGATTACATCTGTCATTTGTAGACATTCAACAGTCCTCCCAATTTTACGTTGCACACTGCAGCATCAACAGAAAACTAAGTTAATTAAGAATCTGATTTTGAAATTTAATACATTGTATAAAAATAGGATACCCCCATATCAAGGAATAAAGCCTATAAATAGTATTGCTATACCTTCAACATCATTTAATTTAGAGAAAATGCTTAAACTGGTAAGAATGTGCAAAGATTAAAATAATAAAAAAAAACAAAAATCCAATAAACCAAATATTATTAAATTTTCAGATGCTGCTAACGTTTTTCACATCATTAGCACTGGCTGGGTTAATATTGATGCCAAATAATTTACCACCAACCAAATACCATGCCATACAAATCAATGGAAAGTTATTTGACGAAGTCCTATTGGAGCTTATAGAGAAAAATTATACAAATTTTCTATCGGCAACGAATTTAACATTTGAAAACGTGCCTACATTAACAGAAATTTGGTTATTGCCTCTTTTCAGCGAGCCACCACCACCACCAATTCAAACTTTTGTTGTGCAGATTTTTCGCCAATTCTTTGAAACTCAAAGACCTTTCCTGGTGCTGGCCGAGACATTTCTAGGTGGCAAGAAACCGAGGAACTTCACTTTTCCACAATTTTGGAAACCTTTTGGTAATTGGATGTTCAATTTCGGTATTACAACAAATTTTCAAACATCCGGTCAAATTGGTTTGGGTCGGGTTATTATTTATGAAATATATTTGTAAAATGAAAAAAAAATAAAATGTGTTTTTTTGAAGTAGATACCTCATTGCATTTTAAAATTTGAAAGATCCTTTGAGAGAGGGTCTTTCCTAGAGTGGAAAGACTCTTTGTACATAGAAGTCCTATTGATGCTTTGCTATAATAAAATACTACTTGAGGCCTTAAAATAGAGCACATACATAGAATACCACTTGTTTCTAGTATACATAGTAGACCATATAAAAAACTGCCCTAAAATTCTTCAATATAAAGAAGACCACATGAGATACCTAGAAGATTTCTTAAGTAATCTTCTACATAGAAAACTCCTTGGAGATCTCTTGCGGCCTTTTATAAATAGAAGCTTCTTTAAAGATTTTTATTTATAGAAGTCTTTAAAGGCCCTTGAGGTGTTCTATACATAGAAGACCCCTTGAGGTGTTCTATACATAGAAGACCCCTTGAGCGTCTTTAATATATCATTGAGGTCTTCTATATCAAGAATACCCCTTGAAGTCTTCAATACATGGAAGAACTTGAGGTCTTCTATACAGAGAAGAACCCTTCAGCTTATCTACACATAGATGACCCCTTAAGATCTTCTTAGGACTTCTTTACATAGAAGACCCCTTGAGGTCTTATGTACATATAAGACCCCTTGATGTCATCTATACATAGAAGACCTCTTAATATATGTAGGAAACATTTTCAGGCCGAATTCTTTATTCCTTATATTCAGAAAAGGCCTACACAGGCCTTTTAGGGATTAACGACCTCTGCAATCCCATTGAACATATGCCAACTTTAAAATACCGGCCGAAACTAATGACCTCTTTATACCCTACATATTAATTTTGTCATTTCGTTTGTAACTCATCGAAATATTCATTTCCGACCCTATGAAGTATATATATTCTTGATCAGGGTAAAATTCTAAGACGATCTAGCTATGTTCGTCCGTCTGTTGTAATCACGCTATCTTGTGAAGTAATTGAGATAGGGTGGTGAAATTTTGCATAGGTTTGCCTTTTGTCTGCAGGCAGGTCAAGTTCGAAGATGGGATATATCGGTCCACGTTTAGGCATAGCTCCCATATAACAGTACCCCCCAATTTTCCGTATTTTGGGGTTCTTGAGCGCGCTTTTGAATCAAATCAAACAAATATCCCTACCAAAATTGTTTAACATTCGCCCCCTTTTTGGGGTCGTCCCCATATAACCCATTTTTTATACCATTCACCACACTGTGGTACAGGGTATTATGTCTTTGTGCATATGTTTGTTCCTTGGTTCCATGGTTCCTTTTCAAAATATGCATAGAATCACTTTCTGAGTCGATTTACTTATGTCCGTCCGATTTATGATCCGATTTGGATGAAATTTGGCATATGCCACTTATTTGGCCCAAGGACGAACCCTATTGAAATTGGAAAAAATTGGTTCAGATTAAGTATAGCTCCCATATATATTTTCGTTCGATTTTATGTAAATGGTGCACCAAAGTCCATATATATCTTTTGATTTGCACCAAATTTGGCACAGCGTAATGAATTATGTATAGAATGATGTGTGTTAAGTTTTCTGAAAATCGGTTCGGATTTAGATATAGCTCCCATATATAGCTTCGTCCGATTTAATATAAATGGTCCACCTGAAAATCGGTTCGGATTTAGATATAGCTCCCATATATAGCTTCGTCCGATTTAAGTAAATGGTGCACCAAAGTCCTTTAATATCTTTCGATTTGCACGAAATTGGGCACAGCGTAATGAATTAGGTCTAGAATGATGTGTGTTTAGTTTCGTGAAAATCGGTTCAGATTTATATATATCTCCTATCTATATTTCTGTCCGATTTACGGTTAATGGTGTACCAAAGTCCCTTAATATCTTTCGGTTTGCACAAAATTTGGCACAGCGTAATGCATTAGGTCTAGAAAGATGTGTGTTAAGATTCCTGAAATCGTTTCAGATTTAGATGTAGCTTCTATATCTGACCAAATGAAAATTTTAGTATCGGTTGCAGAATGAAATCTTTACTACTTTCCTTACTGGTTTATATTAAAATAGTTATATGATTTGTTCCGTGTTTGGGTTTAGTTCTAAGGCTCTGATGAAATCCTTTCATCTGCGGAAAAAACTAGAACATAAGGTTCGGTAATTAACCTTATATATATATATAAACTGCAACCCGCATTTAGACCTAGGCCCTGTGTGGGAGATACCTGAAGGAGTGAACCGATATTCCCCATGTTCGAATTTGAACTAATTTTGGAAGAAATAATAAGATGGGTAAGGTTTGGATGACATCAACATTTTTTGAAACAAATGTGGTCCAAAGAAACATGCGGTCTAGGACCAATATTTTAGAACCATAATCGGTTTGTAGAAATATCGGTATTGGTACACTTTTTGGTATGTTTCCTATATTTTTATTTCAAGTACCTGTCAGTATATCTATGGTGGAGGGTATCCAAAGTTCGGCCCGGCCGAACTTAAAGCTTTTTCACTTGTTATTTATTTATTTTATAAAACTCTTATAAAGTCTTGTGGTAGTTGTTGTTATACAGCCGTTTAATTGTTTAAGACAGCCGCTGATCATTATTTTATGTATAACAGTTTTGTGTCATTATGTCACTCTTTCGCAGCATATTTTTAGGCTCACTCACAATAAAATCATTTTAAGCTTTGTTTGTTTTCGTTATTTTTTATTTATAACAATTAATTGTTTTCTTATTTGTAACATTTAACAAAATTTGACCAAATCAATTCCTGAGTATCCTTAATCGTTCAGTTTGGGAGATGGAGAGATTGGTGACAGTGTCAACAATTTACTTCTTCAACAACAAAGGGGCGGTGTAGGGAGCAGCAACATAAGGAGCAGCAGCAGCATAGGTGGTGTATGGAGCAGCAACATAGGGGGAAGCAACGTATGGAGAAGCAACGTAAGGAGCAGCAGCATAAGGAGCAGCAACATAGGGTGATGCCACGTAGGGGGCAGCGAAGTTACCATGGAATTCTTGAGAGACAACGGCACTGGCAGCAACGGGAGCAGCAGCTACTACGGGAGCGCTATAGGCCAAAGGAGCAACAATGCCGGGCTTGGCAGCGGCACAGGCGAAGACGGCCATCAAGACAATAGCGAAGAATTTGAACATTTTGATTGGTGGTTTGAAGAGTTGCTGTTGTTTGTTAAAGAGAACAAATTGAACTGTGACAATTGTCGGCCACCCGTGGTCATTATATAGTCGGTCGTCTTCGACAGCAATAATTTTAAGCAATTTTTGGCAAAATACCCACAGCCAACAAATAGAACCTTGGAGATAAACAATGACTAAACTAAAAAGTCGCAACAACAACAATAATAATACTAATATGTGGAATAAACAAAACAGAACATATTTCCTTGAGAAAAGCTAAACAACAATAAGCATGGTATTCAATTAAGTACAAAAAGAAGAAGCATTTTCAACCACTTTAATGCCATTAACTTGTAATTCTTTTTTTTCTTGGTTCATTGATAATTAAGGTTTGATATGCAAGACTTTGATTTTATGAATAATTAATATGCCAATCACGTAGTGTATTTTATAATACACACGCACACATACACACAGAGACGTTTGTTTGGAGGTATTGCTTGTTGTGAATTGTGCAGAGGTGTGCACCATAAAGAAGAGTGTAGATTGTACTCACCTCGAAATATTCATTGAAGACCCCATCTAATATTTATACATTGTTGATCAGAATAACATTCTACGTCGATTTAGGTATGGTCGCCTGTTTATCGATATAGTTCGCAATATTTAAGGCAGACTTTCGAAAGATTGCACAAAAATGATTATGACTCTTAGGGTGTTGGGTTTTGAAAATGGGATATATTTATCCACATTTTGGTATAGCCCCCTAAATTTAAATATACATTGGGTAACAAATCATCCTACCAAAAATTATCAATATTGGTTCACTTTTTTTAAACAATGGCACCCATGCAACGGTACTCCTTCGTTATTCAGTATATGGGAGCGTATTGTAAAATGTACCATTACATAGGTACCATTACATATAACGGGTTATCCATTTCATGATTTCAAAAGTATGGAACTGAAATTCGACATCTGTGAAATTAAGTTGTTAATCCATTTTTTGTTGTCTTTTGAACGTCGGACATTGACGAAAATGAATCGTGTAATATCTCACAAAGTGTTAAAATTATCAAAACCAACTACAAAATTGGTGATTCTGCCACAACCACTTATCGTGCTTTTAAAGGAGATTATGGTTTTCTGGGATTTTGAGAATCCTTTAGTAATTGAGAGAGAGAGAGAGGTAGGAAGTTGTGATTGGACCGCACTTCATCGAAAACGACGATGCAACGAATGTCACCGTTTATTCGGAGCGATATGATCATATTAGGTTGAGGAAAAAGAAATCCATTATTTTTATACGAACTATAAGAGTTTATGTAACATGTCCGATTGGGCGGTGGATTTTTGGCCCAATCGGACATGTTGTATGATTTGTTGCCATTTTAAAGGTAACTTAATAATGCACCCCTTAACAGAAGTCCTTCTCTCTATTTGAAAAAAATTCTATTCATCTATTCATTCACAACCCTCCCCAGATACAAATTTTTTATCGTTAAACAAATTTTGCAATGCAAGAAAAATATGATAATCGCTTGGTGTCAAGTCCGGGCTGTATGGCGGATGCATTAAAACTTCCCAACGAAGCTCCCGAATTTTCTGGCGAGTCACTGTGGCGTTGTCCGGGTGGAACTCGACACTTCTCCTGTTGGCCAATTCTGGCCGTTTCTGGTCAATTGTAAATGGTTTAAAACAGTTTTATTGTCGATTTTTAGCCGGCCAACTTCGATCATTTCTCCGATTTTATCGACATTTTCGACGTCCGACCTACCTGTGCGACGTGTATCTTTAACATCAAAAATTCCTCAAAGGAATCCACGAAACCAAAATTGCACATAATTGGCTTGGTTACAGTATCGGAACCATAAACACCATTCACAATTTTAGCCGCTTGTCTTGCATTTTCGCCTCAAAGAAAAACTGTAAAATGTACCGAATTTTCTTTTTGTTCACTTTTATTTAACTCACAACTGAAAGCAAAAAAAAAAAAAAAAAACAAAAAAAAAAAAAATTACTGCGATATATCTTCCAACGATCATAAATCTAAAATTGTTTGATCGATACTTTAGGAAAAATCTAATACTGCAGCCATCTCTAAAAAAATCAGTAAGGAATAAAGTAAAGTCGGACTGGGCCGACTATATGATACCCTTCACCACTTTGGGTATATTTTACATATGTATCCTAACAGACGACGCGTTTTGTTATAAATCTATATCTGAACCGATTTCAGGGAAACTTGCAAGAGGCTAATTTATATAACATCAGTACGTTGTGTCAATCGGCCTAGCTATGGATCTTTTCACGAACCTTAGCAACATTATTCTGGACTTAATTCAGTATCCTATACCAAAATTCGGGCAAATCGAAATATATATATAGGGACTTTGGTGCACCATTTACCTTAAATCGGGAGAAAATATATATGGGAGCTATATCTAAATCTACACCGATTTTCACGAAACTTTGCGCACATCATTCTAGACTTAATTCAGTACACTATGCCAAAATTCGTGCAAATCAAAAGATTTCCAAGCACTTTAGTGGACTAATTAAAAAAATCGGGCGAAGCTATATATGGGAACTATATCTAAATCTGAACCGATTTTTCCCAATTTCAATAGGGTTCGTCCTTGGGCCAAAGAAATGCGCTGTGCCAAATTTCATCCAATTCGGATCATAAATGCGACCTGTACTTTGTTTACAATTTAACATGGACAGACAGACGGACGGACGGACATGCATAAATCGACTTAGAAAGTGATTCTATGCATATTCTCAAAAGGAACCATGGGTCTATCTCGATTATTTTTTCCTGTTACAAACATATGCACAAAGACATAATACCCTGCACCACAGTGTGGTGAAGGGTATAAAAAACAGTGAGCGGGCGGTATAGTCGGACGGGGAAGACCATACGATACCCTACACAACTACCACGGAACTCTCCGGATTTTTATTCCGAGCCTGGGCAATATTTCGTGAGAGTTGCACTCCCTTGCCCGATTAGAGGTCAACAGCACCTCTTTTTTACTGTTGTAATTACTTGTCCAGATTCCCTTCACCGTGAGTTGTGTTGTGATGATCGGTTTATAATTTTGTCCTGTAGAACGACTCGAAATAACAGAAAAATTAAGTTTTCGGTCCACTTCATCCCAATATTATTATCTGATCATCACGGAAAATAATAGACTTTGTCCTTGACCATAACCGGAACCTCAAGGAACATTTCAAAGCGATCAGCGCCATATTTCTGTCCTCCAGTGTGGTAATGGGTTACGGCAATATAAATGGTATCAATTTAAATGTCAAGAACTCCTAGCATGGATATACCATTTGACACGCTAAATATTGACCAATCCTTATCAAAGCAGGCATGCTTATTCTTTGACCCGATCCCCTTGTTTATGTAAAAAATCTCGATGTTTGGGCTATAATTGCGGCCTCTGGAGCGACCAGAAAAACCGACAAAAATTAAGTATTTGGTCTATGTTATCCCTTTAATATTAACCGATCTTTACCAAAAAACAATAGTAGTCTTCATTGGCCAGAACCCATCCTACATGTTGCTCCATAACTGTGGCCTGTATCGTGTTTACAAATTTTAATGGACAGGCGGACAGACACAAATGTCTAGATCGACTCAGCTAGTCGAGATATGACGATCGGTGGGTCTAGGACCAAAATTTCGCGGTGTTACAAACTCACAAAGCTATAATACCCTGACAACATAGTTGTGTAGGGAATAAATATTGGATTTTTTTTTCCCCCAACCTGATATGATAACCGACTTTTTTGCCTGTTTTAGAAGAATACGGCTTGGAAAATGTGTTTAAACAAGACCGTGTCACATGCAATACAACTTGTGTGAATATGGACATCGGGACAAGATCATGCGATTTGACAACTTTAGACTTTGTCATAAGGAGAGATTAATCTTCATTTATTGAGCTCTGAAAAAACTAAAACACTTGTTTTACTTGTTGATTATAAATATTCACATTTTCATTATTAGGACACAATTATATTGAATATGTATATAATCCTGTTTTTTCCCTCCATCAATTACAAAGAAACTTCCACATTATTTTTTGTGAAATATTTCCACAATCCTGATTAAATAAATTAAAAAGCCATCAAAGAAGACACGTTTCTCGTTTCTATTATAACTGCACTACTTATAATTATCTCGTTCTAAAGCTGCAGCTCAGTTCTTAGTTTGAATGTATAAAAAGACACAGGAAATGAAAATGCTATTCATAACTACAAATAAAACCATATATTTTACATACATATGCCTTTAATTATAAGAACTATTTGTATTATATTTTATTCTTTTATTTCAAGACGTCATTAAATCCATTCACTGACAATAAGCACATGCTCTAGGATAACAAATGCAAATGTCTTCAGAAGATGATTAATAGTTTTTTACTGTCGTTATTTTTATTTACGTACGATTGAAAGAATGAAAGAAAACATAAATGAATAATAACTTTCACGAAATTTCAAAATATATTTATTTATGCCTAATGGAATATATGTCAAAATTCGAAGAAAGCTATACTAGGTATATGTATATGTACAAATTTAAATATACATATAGATCTTGTTGCACGAACAAAACCACAGTCAAGTCATACACGCATTTGTGTTGGTCAGTTATCAATAAAAAAAAAACATGGAAGTGCTGTTATCGAATAATGTTTTATGTCTCCGAACAGAATTCATTTGGTTTGGTTTTATTGACAAAGTTCAGTTTCAAGAGAACACTGACAGAAAAAAAAAACTTAAAAAATTATAAATATTTTATGAACAACAGTTCCAGTTTTAACATCGAAATGTTTGCATTTCACATTTCATACCAAACATTCTGGGAGTGATAACAATGTATATGCAAAATTTTAAAACTCTATCTTAGATATTTCGAGCTCTATAGTAATTTCAACAGAAAGAGAGGTGGACACGCATAACATGACACAGAATTTTATTCTGATAGAAGGTCATTGCGTATACAATATTTTATATATAACTAGCATATGCACACTACTTCGCTAACTAATTTGGGAATTATTTAAATCCCAATACCGGCCATAATAAAAATGTTAGTATGTTATCTTATTTTACGTATTTCCAAAAGTACCTCGATATCTCAACTCTACACGCCAATTCTGACCGCAACAGAAATCTAGCTCTATACTAAATTTAATATAATATATTGCCCTTTGTACTCATGTAATATTTATTTCAAAAAAAAAAAATCAAAATTTCAAATATAGGTTTACCCAAATCCAAATTTAGTACACATTACACATTAATATAAATTTCCAAATTACCTACTTTCAAATATTGCCTATTTTCAAATTCATATGTACGAATTTCCAAAAACAGCCCAAACTTCAAATTTCAGGATTCCAGCTCTATCGATTCACCTGAATATAAATTTTTATCAAATTCAATACCACTTAGAACACAAACGTACAAATTTCCATTACAACATACATCATGGAATCCAATGGAATTCTTATTACCCAATTTTAGGATTCAAGCTCTATCGATTTACACTAAATTCAAATTGTACCAAATTTAGTGCTATTGAGTACACATTAGTGAACATTTTCAAAACTTACTACATACGCCAAACCAATACAACCCCTACAATCATCCTGATTCCAAATGTCAATAGACCAGCTTTATCGTTTCACCCAAATCCATATTTGGTACCATTTAGTACACTTAAGTACGATTTTCCCAAACGTTCTACATAGCCCAATCAAACACCTACAGTGATCCTAACTCGAATAGTCAATATTCCAGCTCTATCGATCCTAATTTTAATTTTCAGCAATGATCCTAACTCCAAATTGGTCTATCAGTTCTCCCAAAATTCAAGTTGAACTAAATTTAGTACAATTTAATACCCATAAGTATGAATTTCCAAAATTACATCCTTACCCCAATGTTACACTAGAAACACTAACTTTATTTCCAAATTTCAGTGTTTCAGCTCTATCGGTTCACCCAACTCCACATTTGGTGCCATTTTGGGTTAGCTGGGTTGTTACAGAACGGTTGTTCCATAAACCGAGCTAAAAAAGATTTTCTTGCGCGTCGGGCTTGTGCGCAAATCCACCAATTTTGAAGACCACGTTCCAAGATGGTGTTTTCTACTTGGTCTTTCCATCCAATTCGTGACCTTCCCCTTCTACGGGAACCATGCCTTTTTATATGCCTTCATCCGCACAACATGGCCTAGCCACCGTAGTCGCTGCAGCTCAATACGACTGATGTCCGGGTATAAATTGTAAAGCTCGTGGTTCATTCGACGCCGATATTCACCTTCGACGCAGATCGGCCCGTAGATTTTTCGGAGAATTTTTCTTTCAAACACCCCAAAAGCTGCCTCATCTGCCATTTCTGTTCATCTTTGCGTCTCGTATAACCTTTTCCAGCTTGGATGTTAAAAAGATCACACGACAAACTGTCACCTTGTCTGAATCCTCATTCGGTATTGAAGGGCTCCGATAGGTCCTTTCCTACTTTAACTGCTGGCCTTGTGCCACTTAAAGTTATCCTACATAGCCGTATTAATTTTGCAGGAATGCCGAACGTAGATATGGATTTAAACACCTCTGAACGGATAGGGCTGTCGAATGCGGTTTTATAGTCGACAAATTAGTGGTATGTGTCGATATGTTTTTCGTGGGTGTTTCCAGGATTTGGCGCAGAATGAAAATCTGGTCAATGGCGGATTTGCCAGGTCTGAAACCGCATTGGTATGTTCCAATGTTGTCATTGACCATTTGCTTCAATCGTTCACACAGCACACTGGATAGCCCTTTATATGCGATGGGTAGGAGACTTATTCCTCTATAGTTGGCACATATCGTCTTGTCTTGCATGAGGTTGATTGACTTCGCGGCAGCAAAAAACATGGTAGTTAGCAGCACCAACATTCAAGCATCTCAATATACACAAGGCCACCTGGATCTTTCTTCTTGTGCACGGGACACAGTATGCTGAGGTTCCAATCATTGGGCATGCATTCATCTAGCCAAATTGTGTTAATCAGCTGGTGCATGCTCCTGACCAGCATCTGGCCACCAGTCTTGAATAGTTCGGTTGGTAACCCATCGGCTCCTGCTGCTTTGTTGTTCTTGAGCCGATTAATTGCTTTTATGACCTCATCTTGGCTAGGTGGTATACCCTCTATACCATCATCTCTTATTGGTTCTGGGGTATCTTCTTCAACTACCACTATTTTATACCAGAAGCTTTTCAAAATGCTCCTTCCAGATCCTTAACACGCTGTCTGTGTCTGTCACCAGGTTTCTTTCTTCATCTCTACAGCAGGGTGTGCCTGCACCATCGCCTTCGGTTTGGTGTTTTACTCGTTGGTAAAATTTCCGGAATTCATTCTGACTCCTCTACAACTCGATTTGCTCACGCTCCCGTTTTTCTTGTTCTTTCTTCTTTTTTTTTTGAAAACACGTTTCTCCTGTCTCCTTTTCTCCCGATAATTCTCCATCACGTTACGTGTTGCTACTGCCTGCAGAGTTGCCCTATACGCTGAGTTTAGCACATAAGTCACATCGTACCATGTGTTTCTTGGTGGTGGTTTTTGGTACCCAAGTGTTGATTTTGCTGCAGTTTGTTGGGAGTGGGCAATTCTTTGCCATTGTGCTTCTATACTATTATCGGGACAAGAAGTGCTTTCTTCAAGCAGATGGGTAAGTTGAGCAGAGTAGGCCTCGGCTACCTGTTGTGTTTGCAGCTTTTCGACGTCGTGGTGGTTTTTGGTGTTGCTTTTGCTGCAGTTTGTAGGGAGTGGGCAATTCTTTGCCATTGTGCTTCTAGACTATTATCGGGACAAGAAGTGCTTTCTTCAAGCAGATGGGTAAGTTGAGCGGAGTAGGCCTCGGCTACCTGTTGTGTTTGCAGCTTTTCGATGTCGAGTTTCCGTGTTGTGTTAGATCGCACCTTTGCTTCTACATTAAGACGGGTGCGTTCCTGTGGCTGCCACAAGGTAATGGTCAGAATCGGTATACGCTCCTCGGATCGATCGGTCGTCTAAAAGACTGGATGAATGCCTCCCGTCTATCACAACATGATCAATTTGATTTCTCGTTACTTGATCAGGAGAGATCCAGGTGGCCTTGTGTATATTGAGATCCTTGAATCTGGTGCTGCTAACTACCATGTTTTTTGCTGCCGCGAAGTCAATCAACCTCATGCCGTTGTCGGATGTTTCTTCATGAAGGCGGTGGGGTCAAAGATATTTTCCCTTCCGATTTATGCAGGAAAATCTCCTAGCAGAATTTTAATGTCATGGCCAGGGCAATGGTCATATGTTGTTTCTAGGCGCACGTAAAATATGTCTTTGGTCTGTTCATCTTTATCTTCGGTCGGAGCATGGGCGCAAATGAGACTGATGTAAAAGAACTGGGATTTTATACGGATTATAGCAATTCGCTCATCTACTGGAGTGAATCTGGAGACAAGATCTTTTATTTTCCTGTTAACCATAAATTCGCAGCCAAACTCATGTCTCGTTTCATGACAGCTATAATACAGGGCGTAATCGTCTAATTTACTTACGCCTGTCCCTTTCCATCGCATTTCCTGTAAGGCAATAATATCGGCTTTGTACTTCTTGAGTACATCCGCCAAAGCGAACACTGCGCCTGTTCTGTACATTTGTATTTTTTTTTTTTTTGTACACATTAGTACAAATTTCGAAAACTTTCTACAAAGACCAATCCTACAACCCAACTGTGATCTACCTTCACCGCTTCGCCAATTACGACTTTCAAGTGTAGCCAGACTTTCTTTTATCTTTTGTGCAATTCAAAATTCAGGGCTACCCCAGAGAACTACTTACGATAAAAAACCGACTCGTCGGTAAGTTTTTATCATAATTTCTTGTTTTGTATTTTATTTTTTGTTTAATATGCAGTTTTTAAAACAATAATAATATAAAATATATACAAAACAGCAATTGTATTTACTGCAGAAATTATCAGCTCTACAGACTTACACAATGAAATAATGAGAAAAAAAGGAGATAAAGTCCTAAGAAAACTTTTGCAAAGATTAAAACAAAAAAAACGAACATAAAACAACTTCCTTGTGAATGAATTGAAAAGATTGAATAGCATTTTTAAATTTAGTTGCAAAAGAAAAACGGACGGATTAATACACATAGCGGTTGAAATCTAAAAAAAATATAATGCTTTTAAGGCGAGCAATTGCATTGCTCCTTCTGCTTTTAATATCCTCTTGCTCGGGTGAGGATGTGGTGCTAAAGTGTGATGAATATAATGATAAAATCGGTGGAATGGAGAAGTTTTGTACCGTTTCGGGGTTTCAAATTACCCATTCGCAAAATATTAAAATCACCCCCTACTTTCGGGCAAACCAAACAAATTTTATGAAATTCTATAACTCCGTGTTGTTGGATATACCCGCAAAGCTCTTCGATGTGTTTAGCAGTTTGAAAACCCTGGATGTTTCACATACCGAAATTGAGGATATATCGCGTAATACCTTTACCTCGGCCAGCATGTTGACTACTCTGAATTTGAGCCATAATCTAATTGAGAAAATCAATACCTCGGCATTTGTGGGTGCGCATAATTTAATGCGTTTGGATTTGAGCCACAATCGAATACATACACTGGGTTCGTTGGCCTTTCGTGGTTTGACAAATATGAATAAGGTGATATTGTCCTATAATGCCTTGACCTCAATACCCACCGATTTATTTCTGGATAATGCCTATATGGATGCGGTATATTTGGATTACAATCAATTGGAGGAGCTGAAGGCGGAAGTGTTTCATGGGCTGCGTCACATACGAGAGCTAAATGTGGCCCACAATCGTTTGAAACAATTCGATCCGCAGACATTTCAAAATTCCTATGGACCGGAAATGTTGATATTGGCCCACAATCAATTGAAGGATTTCCATTTGCAGAATAAAACCATAACCAAACGTTTGGATTTGGATTCGAATCGTTTGAGTAAATTAATTGTGAATGGCACTTCGTTCATAACGGCCAACAACAACTCCATAACACATGTAGAGGTATGGAATGGTCAGGATGTCAACACTTTGCTGTTGAAGCAGAATAATCTAAGCGATATCAATAGCATTGTTTCATTGGCCCAGCTAACAGAATTGGATTTATCCTATAATCCGGTGGGAAATCCCAATATCTCAACATTCCAAAATCTGAAACATCTTACCATATTGAATTTGCGGGCAACAGGCATTTCCAAACTGGCCTTTGGCATGTTTTCCAAATTGGAAAATCTCGATGTACTCGATTTGGCCTATAACAATTTGACGGAATTAAATCTGGACATGTTTGTGCCGGCCAATACCAATGTGCGTACATTCTATGTGGATGCCAATAATTTAACTGAAATCAAGGGCAAATATAGTTTTGCCAAGGCCTTCCCTTCGCTTGTGGAATTGGGCATCTCACGCAATCGCTTCAACTGTTCCTATCTGCATTGGCTGCTGATAAAACCCCAATTGGGTGATTTTACCAAACTCCATATCGAACACGATGATAATCCGCAGGAACAAACCCATATCAGAGATGTTACCTGCCTCTCGAATAAGGATGAGGAATTGCACAAAGCGGAACATGAATTGGCCGATTCGAAACATTTTCAAACGGTTATGAAACAATCTCTGGACACCATGAGTGAACATGCCAAACAAATGCAAACTTATCTTCTCGTCCTGTCGTTGATATTATCCTGTTTGGTGGTATTGGTGGCTACGGTTTGTATATTTGGTGGCATTCATTATTGGCGTGTCCAACGGGCGAAATTTTTTCAACGACGTGGTGGTGTGATTGTTTTTAATTCCAATGCCACAGTTAATACACATGTGGAACAATAGTCGCCGGTCAAGGATATTACGTCTTCATAACACACACACACAGACACCCACTCACTCACTGGATAATAATCGTAATAATTTATATATAATTTAATGAATAATTGCCGCATATCACTAATTGGATTAACCGAGGATTGGCCTATAATTAATTTTGACTGCAGAAGAAAAACAAAATGGTAAATGCGTATTTGATGTCATTCTTATGGATTATTGCGTATATGTATATGTGTGTGTTTGTGCAAAGTGATAATTAAATAATCATATCGAAGATTAACATATGAATAAATAGTGAGTGCGGGCGTAGGCATTTTAATTTTTCAAGATTTTTTTAAACAAATTAAATACTCGAAATATAATTTAAGGTTATTCAACCGAGAAATTAAAGAAACTGTTGAAGGTTCGTTTAAAAGTGGAACAATTATTTGTGAGATATATAAAAAAACATTTATCAGGGTGGAATATTTTTAAGCCTTTGACAAATTTCAAATATTGCTCACATTGGTTGAAAGCGGGTTTTTTCAAAACCATCTATAACGAAACTGGGCAGGCATCATTAAATGTGGACTATGGACGAAGTTCCCATGAAATCGGATATTTCAATGGCTTGATATTGGATAAACAGATTTTAGAAATGTGAAAACTTTTGGGTGAGAATAAATCGATTCTAAAATGTGTGACACTTTGAAGGCGAAGTAATTTAATTTCGTGATATTTGCACCCTCTTGCCCGATTAGAGGTCTACAGCACCTCTTCGTTACACTGAAATATTTTCGAATTTTTCTTATATTCAGTACATCCCACTTACAATTGATGCTTACAAAACGCCAAAAAAAAAAAAAAAAAAAAAAAGTAAGGAAAGTAGTAAAGTCGGACGGGGCCGACTATATGATATCCTTCACCACTATGGGTATATTAAACAGCATTATTAACATGAAATTGGATGAAATAAAATATGTGATATTTATCTAAATGTGAATTGGACTAGATCTATCCATAAACATGTCATTCGTTTGGGACAAAAGTATGAAAATCGACTTCAAACAAATATCCGTTTGGCTGTGTCTGTACTTCTGTATTATCTAAATTAAATCGGACGAAAAAATATATATCTAGATCTGAACCGATTTTCACGAAACTTGGCAAATATCCGTTTGGCTGTGTCTGTACTTCTGTATTATCTAAATTAAATCGGACGAAAAAATATATATCTAGATCTGAACCGATTTTCACGAAACTTGGCAGAAATCGCTCTGGGCTCAATTCAATACGTCATGCCAAATTTCGTGCAAATGGAAAGATATATAGGGACTTTGGTGCACCATTTACATGAAATCGGACGAAACTATATATGGGAGCTATATCTAAATCTGGACCGATTTTCACGAAACTTGGCAGACTTAATTCAGTACGCTGTGCCACATTTCATGCAAATCGAAAGATATAGAGAGACATTGGTGCCCCATTTACCTTACATCGAACGAAAATATACATGGAAGCTATATCTAAATCTGAACCGATTTTCTTGAAACTTGGCAGACATCATTCTAGGCTCAATTCCGTACGTTATGCCAAATTTCGTACAAATCGAAAGATATATAGGGACTTTGGTGCACCATTTACATGAAATCGGACGAAACTATATATGGGACCTATATCTAAATCTGGAACGATTTTCACGAAACTTGACAGACATCATTCTAGACTTAATTCATTACGCTGTGCCAAATTTCGCGCAAATCGAAATATATATAGGGACCGTTTACATTAAATCGGACGAAAATATATATGGGAGCTATATCTAAATCTGAACCGATTTTTCCCAATTTCAATAGGGTTCGTCCTTGGGCCAAATAAGTGACCTGTGCCAAATTTCATCCAATTGGGATCATAAATGCGACCTGTACTTTGTTTATAATTTAACATGGATAGTCGGGCGGACGGACATGCATAAATTGACTCAGAAAGTGATTCTATACATATTCTCAAAAGGAACCATTTGTATATCTCGTTTCCTTTTGCCTGTTACAAACATATGCACAAAGACATAATACCCTGTACCACAGTGTGGTGAAGGGTATAAATATGGACACTTTGTGGGGGGAATAAATCGATTCTAAAATGTGTGACACTTTGAAGGCGAAGTAATTGAATTTCGTGATATTTGCACCCTCTTGCCCGATTAGAGGTCTACAGCACCTCTTCGTTACACTGACATATTTTCGAATTTTTCTTATATTCAGTACATCCCAATTACTTGTCCAGTTTCCCTTCACCATGGGTTGTGTTGTGATGTTCGACTTACAATTAATGCCTACAGAAAGTCTCAAAAAAAAAAAAAAAAAGTTTTTGCTCCACTTTTTTTTCAGATTATCACCGAAAATTTTAGGCATTGTCTTTGACCATAGCTGGTATCTCATGGAAAATTTCAAAGCGATCAACGTTATATCTCCGCCCTCAAATGTGGTAATGGGTTACAAAATAATATGTGAATAATATTTAAGTGTAACTTCCACATCCGAGTAGATACGATATAATATGAATATAATTTATATCAATTTAAAGGCCAACCACTCCTCTTGGATGTGCTATCAACTCCTGGGGTCTACATCCTCCAGGAGTAAATATATATGCAATAGAATACAAATTTTGTCATTTTACACAGAAAAATCAGGGTCCATTTCCCTGTATCGAGTTTACACATGTGTAGACTCAGCTAGTCGAGATATGACGATATGTATACTTAAAAATGGTATACTAGGACCAATTTTTCGCTACGTTACAAACTCTTGGGGCTGCACAAAGCTATAATACACGGACAACATAGTTGTGTAAGGTATAATTACACTGTGCGACAAATTTCAATTTTTTTGATAATTCCAAATTCCAACTGATTATGAAAGAGGGGCTAAAAGGCGTTTTGAAAGTTTATGTCAGGAGGTAACCTAAATAGGGGGAACATCCCCCTTTTCAAGAATTTTGATAATTTTAGAATTATGATTTCTTGAAATCTTAGAATTTTGGGTATAGAGTGTCTTGGGCAATATTACTGTTGAAATATCGAGAAATATTTTGGTACACAACTTTAACCCTCAACCGACACTGTGTGTGTTATAATCGTTTGGGGGAGGTACCAAAAGTAGTCGATCGGTATTCCCAATCTTCGCAGGCGAGACTGATGGTATTTAAAAGTACAAGTTTAATTTTTGATCCTATAAATTGTTGGCTCAAAGGGCAAACCAAATTTAAATTAGTGAAAATGGCTTCGGTCTTTATTATTTGTAAAAATTATTATGATGTGCAATTTTTTGGAGGAAAATTGGGGATGAAAGATCTAAGAGCTGCAGCTATTATTCTTCCTATGGAAGGCCTGGAGACATTCTTCTTCCTATTGGAGAGCTGCATGCAATTTTCATCCTATATTAATTTTGGAGGTATCTTTAATCCTCTAGCAGAGCTAAAAGTCATCTTCTTCCTAGAGGAGAACTGTAAGTACTCTTCTTCCTGTGAAAGAGCTGCAGGTATTATTCTTCCTGTGGAAGCGCTGGAGGTATTCTTCTTCCTATGGAAGAACTGCAGGTATTCTTCTTCATTTGAAAGAGCTGAAAATATTCTGCTTCATGTAATTTTGCATGTAATTTTCTTCCTATGGAAAAGCCGGAAAGCTCATATAGGAGAACTGGAGGTCTTCTTTTTCCTAAAGGAGAACTGTAGGTATTCTCCTTTCTCTGGAAGAGGTCCAGGAATTATTCTTCCTATGGTATTTTTCTTCCTTTGAAAGAGCTGCAGATATTGTGTTTCCTTTGAAATAGCTGGAGGTATTCTTCCTCCTATAGCAGATATTTATATGAGGTATTGACCCTGGAGGTATTATTCCTCCTATAGCATATATTTATATGAGTTATTGACCCTGGTGTTATTATAGGAATATCCTGTTCAATGATTCCGCCCCATTATTAACCTCAGATCCTATTAGGTATATAGGATCTCGGGTAAATAATGGAATGATATTATATCCAAGAGGAGTGGATGACCTTTAAATTGATTAATTATATTTTCATATGTATTCGGATGTGGGAGTTATACTCAAATATTTACAGGTGCTTACGTATTCATATATTATTTAGTAACCCATTGCCACACTAGAAGGCGGAAATATAGCGCTGATCGCTTTGAAATTTATTTATGAGGTTCCAGTTATTTTCGGTGATGATCTGATGCCAATTTTAGGATGAAGTTTTTGTGTTTTTTTCGAATCGATTATAAACGGAACATCACAACATAACCCATAATCTGGATTGTAATGAATTTTAGTAATATTCGGAAAATAGGTCAGTGTAAGAAAAATGTGCTGCAGACCTCTAATCGGGCAAGAGGGTGCAACTACCGCGAAATATTCCCTAGGCTCGGAATAAACATACGCAGTATGTTAGAGTTCCGTCTTAGTTGTGTAGGGTATCGTATGGACGGTCCCGTCCGACTATACAGCTCCGCTCATTGGTTTAAAAAAAAGTTTTTGAAAAACGGCACATGTATATTCCCTATTTTTATAATATCCTGCCATTGTTCCATGTAACATTGTTGCATACATGTAACGCCATTTGGCCAAGTGTTAACACAATTTGTACGACACACAAATCTATTTGTAAATACTAAATCTAGCAGCGATCAAATAACCATTCAAAAAACAATAAATCAATGTACATTTTTGTGGCAGTATACATGTGCTTAGAGAACATTGCCTTCGCCCCCACCTAGGCCATGAGTACGTGGGCTACATTTGAAATTTTTGGGCGATTTTGCAAAGCCTTCTTAGCAAATAAAAAAAAACTTTAAACGAAAAAAATGCAAAGGCAATTTCGTTCATACTTCAAACAACCAACCAAACAACCAGTCAGACTGTTTGTCTGTCCTTCCGCCCACCTTTTGTCTACGACGACTGCTACAATTTTGGTAGCAGAATTTTGCAAATGTAGATTCGTTTGTTTTTGCCAAAAACATTTTTTTTTTGTTTTGTCTACAACTACTTGGCAGTAGATTAACGTAGCATTTCCAAGCCAAAGCCATTTAGGCAGCTGAATGGTTTCGTACAAAAATATAGGGTTTATAGAACATTTACTGTTCGCCCAAGAGTGAGGGGATTGGAGGTTGTGCTTAGCCAACAATGTGTGTTGGGATCTACATAAAATAATAATAAATCGAAAACTGAAATTTGAATTTTTTGGCGGACATCTTCAATAAAATGAATGAATACGTATGGCAGTAGCCAGTATTCTATATGCAATTGTGATTTCGAAGACATTACTATATAAACCTGAGCTACGGCGATTATTGAGTATAGTTAAACAAAAGTTGACTTGATCTAAACATCCAAAACAAAGAAACCAAATCAAAATGTTCAAATTGGTAAATTGATTTTTTTAATTAGAAATTAACCACAACCTCAAATATCATTTGCAAAATATTAATCCTTATCTTATCCTTTTTTCTATTTACAGTCCGTTTTCATTGCTCTTTTCGCCTTGGTTTGCTCCGCCTATGCCAAACCCGCTGTGGTAGCTGCTGCTGTGCCCACCGGTGTTGTAACTGCCACCAGCTCCCAATACATTGCCCGCAACTATAATGGTATTGCTGCTGCTCCCGTCGTAGCTGCTGCTTACACCGCCCCCGTTGCTGCTGCCTATACCGCTCCTGTTGCCGCTGCCTACACCGCTCCTGTAGCTGCTGCCTACACCGCTCCCATTGCCGCTGCCTACACCACTCCCTATGCCGCCGCTTACACCACTCCCTATGCCGCTGCCTACACAGCTGGTTATGCTCCCGCTTACACTGCTGCCTACACCACAGTATTCTAAATGGATTTTTTTAATTGATTTTTTTTTGGCTGGACCCAAATTGAAACGGACATTATGTGATTAACTAAATAACTATCCTGTTCTTATGGCTTTTTACTTAGTGATAAAAAGTTATTTTGTTAAAATCTGGCAATTTGAAATATTGGATTTTTTGTTATAATGAAAATTGCTTTATTTTACATAAATTTAAGAATTGATTTCTTTCAAATCTACAACAAATAAAAAAATGTATAAACATAAAACAAAAAATATTAGAAAAAAATGTAAACGATTATTTTTTTGCTGATGCGAACTGAAAGAGGCTTACATGGCAGATCTGATCTATAACTAGAAGACAAATAAGAACATAACGAGGGTTACTAGGGATATATAGTCAGGGATGGTCCGTATGACAAATTTTTAGGTTTTCGACTGTCAAAAAGGTGTAAACGTCGAAAACGTCATATACCTGTATGAAATGTAAAAAATGTAGTAAACGTCATTTATTTCAATATTATTACCATATACAGTTATTTTCAAGAATATATATTATTTTTACATATATCTGACTATTCCTTACTAAAAGTGATACAAATTTCTAAACTTTTTTGAGTAGAAATTTTTTTGAAATTTTATATGGATTTGAGTAAAGCATACGTAATTATCAAATTGATTAATAGAAATAGCTATTTTGTCAAAAACCTAATGGTTTTGGGTAGGTTTCCGACGTTTCTGACGTATGTATTATACGTCGGAAATGTATGTCATTTACGTCACTATTTCTGACAGACCATCTCTGAATATAGTTAAGTACGGTTATAACCAACCACAAAATTCCTGGCAAATAAGTTGATTATATCCAGTGTTTAGCATAATTTTGACCATTTTGTGGGGGAGGTACTAGAAAGAGTTGACCGATATTCATCATTTTTGAACTTAAACTAAGTTTGGAAGACATATTCAGATGGGCAAAGTTTGGAAGAAATCTATTATTCCCTTCAAGAGTTATCGTGCGCACCAGCCAGCCAGACAGACAGACGGACAGCGGACGGACGGACATGCGTAAATCGACTCCAAACTTTCTGAAACGGATTTGGTCCAAAGAAACATGGGGTCTAAAAGCAATATTTCGATGAGGCACATTTACACCGTATCATTAGGCAGGAAATCTCCATACCAAGAATTATCAATATTTGGCCGTGTTTCGGGGTAGCCTCCAGGGAGCGGTCGGGGACGTTTTTTAACAGAATTGATTGTAATATCACATTGCGCGTTTTTGGAGGCAGACTTAAAGTACTGACATATTTTCGGTATTTTGAGGGGTTTAGCCGTATTCTCTGAGCTCTGTTGTGGTAGAAAATATTTATGCGGAAAATTTTCGTCCTCATGATTGTTTTTTTTTTCATTTTCCCGAATAAACAACCTATTTCCAGACAATGTTTGTTTTAAGAAAATTTTAATAAACACCTCTTGGTGCAGAGTGGTGTTTAACATGGTGTTTATAAGAAGTTCGGCCGGGTCGGGTTTTTTACTTGTTAACAGATAAAGCTCATAGCGTGAAACATAAAAAAAAACTCATAAGGTCTATGTTGAATCGAAAAACGGCACATTTTTTTGTATAAAACCAAATAGACGGACAATTTTAAAAATATCCAGAAAAAATAAAAAATTCTAAAGAAAATGCTAGGTGCTAGATCAAATTTTTTTGGTGCTAAACGAGTTTAAAAAGTGCTAGATCTACCACTAAAAGTGCTAAATTGGCAACACTGATTATATCAAAGTAAGCTTAGCAGAAAAAATATTTTCAGTTAGAAACTTGAAAATGTTGTGTCCTTTTTGACAATACTTAAATAGACTCCGGCCATTCTCGATTTTAAATTTCGACAAGACTTGTAACTTTGTATACATATATATATAAAGTAGAAGAGGCTAAATTGACAAAATGTTGTATTTTTATACCCTTTATTTGTTACTGATTTTCTGGTCGCTCCAGAGACCGCAATAGTGGGCCAAACATATCGAATTTAATAGAGAAGGGAATCCGGGCAAAGAATAACCATGACTGTTTTGATAAAGATTGCTCAATATTGGTCAAAATTGACCCTGACTTTTGTGTGAAAAATTACAACGTTTGTATTCTATGGCGAACATATTTACTCCTGAAGGACATAGACCCGAGAAATTGACAGTATATCCAAAAGGAGTGGTTGACCTTTAAGTTAATACCAATTATATTGTCGTATGTACTCGGATGTGGGAGTTAAACTTAAATATTTATAGGGCGGAAATATAGCGCTGATCGCTTTGAATTTTTCCATGGGTTTCCAAGGGGTTATGGTCAAGAACAACGCCTATAATTGTCGGTGATGATCACAAAACAAATTTGGGGAGAAGTGGACCGAAAACCTAACCTAATTGAATATTGGAAATAATCGGAAAATAACTAAGTGTAAGGAATATGTGCTGTTGACCTCTAATCGGTCTAGAAATATTGCCCAGGCTCGAAATAAACATCCGCAGATCGAGTTCCTTGGTTGTTGTGTAGGGTATCGGACTATTCTCCTCCGCTAACTGTTTTTTTCTTTGGGTTCCTTGAAGCAGTATGCATTTATTTTTCATAGTCCATTTTCATGGACATTTTTGTAAAAGTATCACGCGTTTGCGTAAAAATTAACTTTTGTTAGGAATGTAAACGTTAAGTATTAACAGCATGTTTCTGTAAAATTCGAAACGAACCACATCGAACGAATTACTACCAAATCATGACCATGCCATGCTACCAAACATTTATTTGTGTAAAAAATATTGTGTGATTCAAAAGAAAAATAAATGACATTTTAGATTGAGGATTTGTTTCACAAAAATATTTCTCATTCGATTTGACTGAATAGATATTTAAAATATATAATTTAAATAATATATATATATATATACAGTGAGTGTAATAAGTATTTTGCCTCAATAAAAATTTGAAAAAAAATTCCAATATATACGCCTAAAGCCAGCAAACTAAAGATGTAAAATGAATTATGTATGATGGAGTACGTTTGTGGACATATTTAGCTCGCATTTCTGCAAGAATCACGGCGTAAGACCTATTGGTCTCGAAGATATCGGCTAAAATATATAACAATCCAAAAATGTTTATCACAAAAAAGTATTTTGCTTTTTATTATTATTTTAGAAAAAATTGTTACATAGAACACGTTTGGTCTTTTTATAGTTACCATTGCGGGTAACGACATATTATAAGTGATTTGGCAACGATTCCAATAAACCACGGCATTTTTTCGCGGGTATTTTCTCACATTTACATTCAATACATTCTCCAGCAATATTTTATTTAATATTTGGTAATTTCTCGTCCTAATCTCAAAATCAGAGTATTAAATATGTCGTCGCGGCTTCAAAACATCCCAAATATGTTAAGAATAATAAAAAGGAGGTTTTAAAAAATATATCGCGAGGACAGGACCTAAAAAACTATTAAAACCAAAATCCGACAAACATATCATTTAAAAAAATATCGCGAAACCCCATTTTTCTAACTTTGAAAACTTTATGGTTCATTATTACTGATCTAGGAACCAAAATATACTATGAAAATAGCAATAAGGAGGCCAGATTCAAAGATTTGGACGGTTTTCTGACAATAGAAATAAATCTTATTTCGAAAATAAATAGATCGACCCGTTTATTCCCTACTGTATTTTATTCGCAACTGATGGTGTTAATCGGAGATAAAATATCGAATGCGTATTCGACATCAGCAACCACAGTTTTTCAAAAGACAATAGGATTTGGCGAATAATGATGTTTTCTCCCAACTTCATGTATTGTTTTTTATTACTATTGCTTTAGAACTGTTCATATCTTTGACTCTGACCACCTTATTGGTATTTCCATTGAATATATTGGTTCCTAGATCAATATTATTGGACCATACAAATTTCGAAGTCAGAAAAAATGAGTTTCGCGAATTTTTTTAAATAATTTGTTTGTCGGATTTTGGTTTTGATAGTTTTTAAGGTTCTGTCCTCGCGTTATATTTTGCAAACCCTCTTCTTTTATTATTCTAAACATATTTGGAATGTTTTGAAGCCGCAATGACTATGTTAAATACTCTCATCTTAAGATTAGGACGAGAAAATACCAAATATTAAAAGAAATACTGATGGAGAATGTATTGAATGTAAATGTGAGAAAATACCCACGAAAAAAATGCCGTGATGTATTGGAATCGTCGACAAATCGCTTATAGTATGTGATTAACCGCAATTGTAACTATAACAAGACCAAACGTGTTTTATGTAATATTTTTTTCTAATATAATACTAAAAAGCAAAATACTTTTTTGTGATAAACATTTTTGGGGTGTTATAGATTTCGGCCGATATCTTCGAGACTAATAGGTCTATCGCAATGATTCTTGCAAAAATACGATCTAAGTATGTCCACAAACATATTCCATCACACATAATTCATTTTACGTGTTTAGTGTGCTGGCTTTAGACGTATATATTGGAATTTTGTCAAATTTGTATTGAGGCAAAATACTTATTACACTCACTGTATATATTAAAATTCAAAACCCGTTTACCGAACAACTTATCAATTACATGGAATCTTTAACAAAGTAGAGCAAACAAATTAGACGTGAATCGATTAGTAATTCATTTAAAACGAAAAAAATTGTGGAATCAATAGATGTAATTTTTATTGCAATTTATTTGGAATTCCATACACGAACTTATCTCTGGTGCTGTGGGTGAAATGTAAATTGTAATGTTAGTTGAAGAAAAAGTCTTCCTTATGTAAGTTAATTGTTTTTCTATTTCATAATATTATAATATATTGTGGGATTAATGTATGATTTTTAAATTAATATACAGTCATGATGCAGCAGTAAATGATTAAGAGAATGGCACGAGCTACATATATATATATATATAATAGTTAACCGGCCTGTCGTCATTCAGAAATTCTTCAAATAAAAATAGATATTTTTATTTTTTAATGATATTCCCGAATTTTCATTTGAGTTTTGGTACAACAAAATCTATTTTAGCTTCGCTTTGGGTGTTCCAGTGATCTAAAATCATGTCCGCAATCGAAAAGAGGGAATTTTTAACCAGTGAGCGGAGCAGTATATTCGGACGCAGCCGACCATATGATATCCTAAACAATTTCCACGAAAATATGATTTTTCTGTGGTTCTGTATTATGAGCTTGGACAATATTCCGCGATATTTGCACCCTCTTGACCGACTAGAGATCAACAAATATTACTAATATTCAGTACAGCCCTTTTAATTACTTGTCCAGATTCCCTTCACGGTGGATGGTGTTGTGATGTTCGGCTTATAATTGTAGCCTAAAGATCGACTCGAAAAAACACAAAAACAAAATTAAGTTTTCGGTCCCCTTCATCCCAAAATTATTATCTGATCATCACCGAAAATTATAGGGGTTGTCTTTAACCATAACTGGAACCTCATGGAACATTTCAAAACGATCAGCGCTATACTTCCGCCATCCAGTGTGGGAATGGGCTACTAAATAATATATGAATACGTAAGCACCTTTAAATATTTAAGTGTAACTCCCACATCCAAGTACACGCGACAATATAATTGGTATCAATTTAAAGGTCAACCACTCCTCTTGGATATACTATCAACTTCTCGGGTGTATGTCCTTCAGGACATATGTATTTATGTCCTTCTGGACATACATACACCCAATACAAATTTTGTAATTTTTCACACAAAAGTCAGGGTCCATTTGACCCACTAAATTTTGACCGATCTTTATCAAAACAGGCAATCCCCTTCTCCATGTAAACATTCGAGATGTTTGGGCCATAATTGCGGCCTCTGGAGCGACCAGAAAAACCGACAAGATTTAAGTATTTGGTTCATTTCATCGCCTAAATATTAACCGATCTTTACAAAAACAATAGGGGTCTTTATTGGACCGAACCCATCCCACATACAAAATTTCGTGAAGATTGGTCCATAACTGTGGACGAATGAGATGTTTGGGCCATAATTGCGGCCTCTGGAGCGACCAGAAAAACCGACAAGATTTAAGTATTTGGTTCATTTCATCGCCTAAATATTAACCGATCTTTACCAAAAACAATAGGGGTCTCTATTGGGCCGAACCCATCCCACATGCAAAATTTCGTGAAGATGGGTCCATAACTGAGGAATGTATTGTGTTTACAATTATAAGGGACAGACGGACGGACGGACACACATGTCCAGATCGACTCAGCTAGTCGAGATATGACGATCGATATACTTAATGGTGGGTCTAGGCGTTACACACTCTTGGGGCTGCACAAAACTATAATACCCTGACAACATAGTTGTGTAGGGTATAGTTGCAAAAAAACACAACTACGGCCACTACAGTGAGCAGAGCAGTATAGTCGGACGGGGCCGACAATGTGATACCCTTCACAACTTTCCAAACTCCAATTTTCTGCAGATCTACATTCGGAGCTGGGCAATACTTTATTTTACTTTATTATCCCTGACCATAACCCGAAATTTCGTGACGTTCGTGTCATAATTGTGGCCTCTACAGTGACTGGAAAAAATAAAGTTGTTGATCCATTTCATCGATCATTACCAAAAATAATAGGGGTCTTCTTTGGCCAGATCCTATCCTACAGGAAAAATTTTGTGACGATTGGTCCATAACTGTGGCTTGCATCCATAACTGTGGCCTGACCTGCATTACAAATTATAAGGGCAGATGGGCGGACATATATTTATAGACCTACTCAGCGTCGAGATATGACTATGGGTATACTAAAATGACTAATATTTCACGGTGTCACAAACTCTTGGGCCACACAAAGTTATAATGCATTTTGCCAAATACGTTAAGAAATAAATTTCTAGGAAGAAAGAACCGGGTTTCTAAATTTTTTTAACCCGGATAAAATCAGTTTCAATACCATATATTCCTATCACTTAGAAGGTAGTAAACAAACGTTTGACTTATTTGACATGACTATATATGTTTTTAGAAAATAATTCAAGCGAATCCGACAGTTCTACACAATAAGGTATGTATACAGAATTTATTGAAATACATACATACGTGACAAGAAACGGATACAATTTGGAATATACCGTTAAAACATTAAAATATAGATTTTTCGACTCTAAGGACCACACCTAAAACGTTATGAGCAATTTTTTTGTAGAATATTGCGAGGAGTCCGGTAGAATAAATTAAGGACACACAAGGGAACGAGTTAGAAGGACGAAATGTTCATTCGATTTTACTGAAGAGATGTAGCCTCAAAAAATACATACAATAGCTATAAATGAAGATATGAAGCTATCTCTGCATGTATAATAGATTCGCCAGTAAAAAAATTATTACGCCATATATTCGAACTCTGTCCTATGGCGAATTTTTCGTTCTGGGATTTTACATACACTCTCCAAGGTCTTTAAACCCCGATAGGAATTTTCTACCCCCCAAAATTTTGTCGCACAGTGTAATTCGTTTCAAACGGAATGACAAATTTAATATAAGGTATAAAAATACGGATATGGCATATTTTTTTACTACTTTTTATCCACTATTTCCAGAGACTATTTTCTAATAGGGGTATAAAGTGACCAGCTCTAATATAAAGTCTCTGTACCATAAATATTTCGGTTTTTTGAAATTTTTAGCTTCGTCGTGACTGCATGTGCCCCTTATATGTCTTTGCAAGGAATGCGGAAAATTGACAATAATCAAAATTAAAGCACTCCGGTATGTTCGAGGAATAACAAATTATTTTGAATGAACGATAATGGTGGAATCGAAAAAACCAAAAATAATCAGACACACATAAAACACATATTTTATTCCGGACACATATTTTCATTTTATTTGCAAAAAATAAAGAAAAAATAATAATATCACTCAAAATCACGGATAAATAAATATTTGCAATTCAATAACAAAAACAATTTTTTTAATACCAAAATAAACAAAAACAAGTAAAATCAACACAACAACAAAATTTGGAATTTTACACTTGGCAGCATTTGGCTATTGCAGGTCTTAGACTAGAACTAAGGTAGGTGTTTGAATATCCTCTGGCTGGACGGGGACAGCAACTTGAGCTGGGGTGGCATGATTCACGCGATAGGCATTGTAAGTGCTGGCGTAGGGTACATAGGCGTTTTGTGTCTGGAAGAAAAGTGTGGGGAACAGAGGATTGACACCTCCAGCCGTTCCCGGCGGGTACACAGCACCCGGCCTGTAGCCGGGAAACTGTGCCGGTGGACGAGGTTGAGCGGCTTGTGGTGGTGGTGCAGCACGATGTTCTGGTGGTACATCCACTGTCTCGGCAGCCCCCTGAATATCGCCCGGCTTGGCATGCACCAATGGCATCAGTGCCGCAGCAACAACAACTGCAACAGCAGCAACAACAATCTGTAATTGTTTCTTTGGTTTGGACAATGGTATTGGAATTTGTGGCCAAAATGTTCGTTTCGGTTTGGGATTTGGTGGTTTGGTTGGTGGTAATGGGTATTATAATTGTGGGAGGAATTGTAGTTTTTGGTAACAATTTTGATTTGGGTTTTGAAAAGTGATAGCCGTCGTTGTTAATATGATCATCGAACAGTTTATCGGTATCGTGACGTTTTAAACTTACAAATTTGAACATTGTGACTGAAAGCCGTGGGCCAGGCGCTAGGTATGACACTAAATCGAATTTCAAATTCACTTTAAATCTATTAATTAAATTTGGTTCAATTTTTTAGCCGTTTATTGATTTCGTTTTGGCCGTTTGTAGTTTGAACGGTTGGTCGATCGGTCAATGTCTGCTGGTGTTTTGTTGTGAAATACGCTTAACCGAGAATTGAATTAGAATATCAAGTAGTTGTTGATTTTTATAATTTTCTTATTGAGTACATTTGTTTTGTTTTTGTTATTTTTATGTGTTCATTATATTTTGTATATTATTACTTAACACATATACTTACACACATCGGAACCTATATTACGTGCACAATACAGTCATGGGAACGTGAATGTATGAGACTTCTGGATGTGAGTATTTTCTCTCAAAGTCATCGTGTTGAGTTGTTAAAGCGGAGGTGTATGAAAGTAACCATGTAAGTGACATTATTCTGAATGTGAATGGTCACGTGTGTAATGGTGTTTGTTAGTTTTTGTAAGTCACAAATCAGTGGTTCTTAAACGTTGATATTCTCTCTATGTTCGAGCACAGTGGACAAATCCAGAAAAACTTGGATTTGTTTGGAAAAATTTCCAAAGGAATCTCTGACTTATAGGCGAGGCATTTGAAATTTTTGTGAAGGAACTATTTTTTAATGTACATTAGCATTTTTTTCTTTTTTAATGCTATTAAAAAATATTATTAAAATTAGAATGTTCATGTAAAATGGTTAAAGAATATTTTTCATGGACTACGAGAGGCGTAGATTTGTTAAAAATAGTTTTTAAGACTTTTCGAGAGGCGTAGAAGTTTTAACATAGGGTTCTATATAAAAAATCGCTACAGAATTTTTAATCCACTACAAATCGGGAATTCCACCTACTTTGGTTGGGAAATACTTTTAGGTTGCTTTTTTAAGGACTACGAGAGGCGTAGATTTGTTAATGAATATTTTGAAGGACTACGAGAGGCGTAGATTAAAGAATATTTTTCAAGGGCCAACTGAGGCGTGGATTTATTAAAGAATATTTTTCAAGGGCCAACTGAGGCGTGGATTTATTAAAGAATATTTTTCAAGGGCCAACTGAGGCGTAGATTTATTAAAGAATATTTTTCAAGGGCCAACTGAGGCGTGGATTTATTAAAGAATATTTTTCAAGGGCCAACTGAGGCGTGGATTTATTAAAGAATATTTTTCAAGGGCCAACTGAGAGGTAGATTTTTTAAAGAATATTTTTAAGGGCTAACTGAGGCATAGATTTGTTAAAGAATATTTGTGTGTTCGTCCGTCCGTCTGTCCATTATAATTTGTAAATACGATACAGGCCACAGTTATAGACCAATCTTCACGAAATTTTGCATGTAGGATGGTTTCTGGCCAATGAAAACCTCTATTGTTTTTGGTAAAGATCGGTTAGTATTTAGGGGATGAAATGGACCAAATACTTAATTTTTGTCGGTTTTTCTTGTCGCTCCAGAGGCCGCAATTATGGCCCAAACATCTCGAGTTTTTACATGGAAAAGAGGATTGGGACCAAGAATAAGGATGCCGTGTTTTAATAAAAATCGGTCAATATTTAGCGGGTCAAATGGACTTTGTCTTTTGTGTGAAAAATGACAAAATTTGTATTCTGTGGCGTATATATTTACTCCTGAAAGATATGAATATATTCCAAGGGGAGTGGTTGACCATTCAATTAATAACAATTATTTTGTCGTATGTACTCGGATGTGGGAGTTACACGTTAATATTTACAGGTATTATTTAGTAATCCATTACCACACTAGAGGGCGGAAATGTAACGCTGATTTATTTGAAATGTTCCATGAGGTTCCAGGTATGGTTAAGGACATCGCCTATTTTCGGTGGTGATCAGATAACAATATTGGGATAAAGTTGACCGATAACTTATTTTTTGTGTTTTTTCGAGTCGATCAACAGAAACCATGGTGAATATTTTCCAAGCTCTGAAAATAGGACCACAGGAAGTTAGATTTTTGTGGAAGTTGTGTAGGGTATCATATGATCGGCCCCGTCTGACTATACAGCTCCGCTCACTAGTTTAAATCATATTTTTTAGAAATATTACGGGCGTATATTTTTAAAGATAATTTTTAAAGGAATATTACAGGCGTAGATTTTTAAAAAATACTTTGCGTGGAATATTCCAGCCGTAGATAATTTAAAGAATATTTTTCAAGGAAAATTAGAGGCATATGTTATGTAAAGAATATTTTTCAAGGACAATTAGAGGCATAGATTTTGTAATTTTTTGTTCAAGGAATATTTCAGGCGTAGCTTTTTAAGAATTGTTTTTCAAGGAATATTTCAGGCGTAGGTATTTTAAAGGAATATAAAAGGCATAGGGGCAAATATTTTTTGGAGGACTGTGAAAGGCGTACATTTTTTAAACAATACTATTTCAATATGTTTTAAATATTTTTTTAAGGACTATTCCAGGCAATATTTATAAGTAATATTTCTCCAGGACTATTAAATGCGTAGATTTTATACAAATTTTTTATCAAGGACTATTAAAGGGGTGGTTTTTTTATGGGCTTTTGAAGAATATTTCGAGGTGTTACAAACGGAATGAAAAATTTATTATATACTCGACCATTCAGACTTAAGAATCCACTCTTTAAATAAAGAAAATCCACAAGAAAAAATATTTTGTTTCCATTTAAAGATCCTGTCCAAATTTTTTGTTATTTTTGGTCGGATAGTACTTGTATATTCAAAGTGGCAACACTGATTGCAAGCATAACATACC
>NW_026878240.1:0-10664 GCF_032173495.1 Musca vetustissima | reverse complement strand
ATGTCAGAGTATTATGATTTGTACTTTTTTATAATTTTATTGTTGTTGTTTTTATTTTTTCGCCATGTGCGTTGAGACATCTACAGATTTTGAAAATGTTTTCGGGGAAGGTTGTGTTGCACGTGTATGTGTGTTTCATACATGTATAGATTTGTCCCTTGAGGCAATCATATTTTGTTTCTTTCATTTATTTCTAAGACGAATCAGGTAGTCTGTCCATTTTTGTATACATTTATAAATGATGAGGACTTTGATGTCTTCAACAGACACACATATCCATTGGAGTCGATCTGTTGTCATATGTTGCTGATGTCTGGGATCTTAACCCACATTGTTGCATTAAGTTCCTCCTTATTATTTTGTTCAAACATGTTGTTTGTATAGACCTGTTATTAACACTGTCAGCTGAATGACTAAGCAAGTTTTGTTTTCTGGGGTGCAGTATGTGCAGATTGGGGATGTGGGATAAGGGAAAATTTGAGAACAAAATTATATTAAAGGGGTATAAGAGACTTGGATTTGTAAAGAATACATTTTCAAGGACCAAAAGAGGCGTGGATTTCTTAAAGAATATTTTGCAAGGACTCATACAGGCGTGGATTTCTTAAAGAATATTTTGCAAGGACTCATACAGGCGTGGATTTCTTAAAGAATATTTTTTCAAGGACTACAAAAGGCATGGATTTCTGCAAGAATATTTTTTCAAGGACTACAAAAGGCGTGGATTTATTAAAGAATATTTTTTCAAGGACTATAAAAAGCGTGGATTTCTTAAAGAATATTTTTTCAAGGACTACCACAGGCGTGGATTTATTAAAGAATATTTTTTCAAGGACTACAAAAGGCATGGATTTCTGCAAGAATATTTTTTCAAGGACTACAAAAGGCATGGATTTCTGCAAGAATATTTTTTCAAGGACTACAAAAGGCGTGGATTTCTTAAAGAATATTTTTTCAAGGACTATAAAAAGCGTGGATTTCTTAAAGAATATTTTTTCAAGGACTACAAAAGGCATGGATTTCTGCAAGAATATTTTTTCAAGGACTACAAAAGGCATGGATTTCTGCAAGAATATTTTTTCAAGGACTACAAAAGGCGTGGATTTCTTAAAGAATATTTTTTCAAGGACTACCACAGGCGTGGATTTCTTAAAGAATATTTTTTCAAGGACTACAAAAGGCATGGATTTCTGCAAGAATATTTTTTCAAGGACTACAAAAGGCGTGGATTTCTTAAAGAATATTTTTTCAAGGACTATAAAAAGCGTGGATTTCTTAAAGAATATTTTTTCAAGGACTACCACAGGCGTGGATTTCTTAAAGAATATTTTTTCAAGGACTACAAAAGGCATGGATTTCTGCAAGAATATTTTTTCAAGGACTACAAAAGGCATGGATTTCTGCAAGAATATTTTTTCAAGGACTACAAAAGGCGTGGATTTCTTAAAGAATATTTTTTCAAGGACTATAAAAAGCGTGGATTTCTTAAAGAATATTTTTTCAAGGACTACCACAGGCGTGGATTTCTTAAAGAATATTTTTTCAAGGACTACAAAAGGCATGGATTTCTGCAAGAATATTTTTTCAAGGACTACAAAAGGCATGGATTTCTGCAAGAATATTTTTTCAAGGACTACAAAAGGCATGGATTTCTGCAAGAATATTTTTTCAAACACTACAAAAGGCGTGGATTTCTTAAAGAATATTTTTTCAAGGACTATAAAAAGCGTGGATTTCTTAAAGAATATTTTTTCAAGGACTACCACAGGCGTGGATTTATTAAAGAATATTTTTTCAAGGACTACAAAAGGCATGGATTTCTGCAAGAATATTTTTTCAAGGACTACAAAAGGCATGGATTTCTGCAAGAATATTTTTTCAAGGACTACAAAAGGCATGGATTTCTGCAAGAATATTTTTTCAAGGACTACAAAAGGCGTGGATTTATTAAAGAATATTTTTTCAAGGACTACAAAAGGCGTGGATTTATTAAAGAATATTTTTTCAAGGACTACAAAAGGCGTGGATTTATTAAAGAATATTTTTTCAAGGACTACAAAAGTCGTGGATTTATTAAAGAATATTTTTTCAAGGACTACAAAAGGCGTGGATTTCTTAAAGAATATTTTTTCAAGGACTACAAAAGGCATGGATTTCTGCAAGAATGTTTTTTCAAGGACTACAAAAGGCGTGGATTTCTTAAAGAATATTTTTTCAAGAACTACAAAAGGCGTGGATTTCTTAAAGAATATTTTTTCAAGGACTACAAAAGGCATGGATTTCTTAAAGATTTCTTATATTTTTTCAAGGACTACAAAAGGCATGGATTTCTGCAAGAATATTTTTTCAAGGACTACAAAAGGCGTGGATTTCTTAAAGAATATTTTTTCAAGGACTACAAAAGGCGTGGATTTCTTAAAGAATATTTTTTCAAGGACTACAAAAGGCGTGGATTTCTTAAAGAATATTTTTTCAAGGACTACAAAAGGCGTGGATTTCTTAAAGAATATTTTTTCAAGGACTACAAAAGGCGTGGATTTATTAAAGAATATTTTTTCAAGGAATACAAAAGGCTTGGATTTATTGAAGACTATTTTTTCAAGGACTACAAAAGGCGTGGATTTTTTAAAGAATATTTTTTCAAGGATAAAAAAGGCGTGGATTTTTTAAAGAATATTTTTTCAAGGCAAAGGTTGTGGATTTTTTAAAAAATATTTTTTCAAGGACTACAAAAGGCGTGGAATTTTTAAAGAATATTTTTTCAAGGACTACAAAAGAATATTTTTTCAAGGACTACAAAAGGCGTGGATTTATTAAAGAATATTTTTTCAAGGACTAGAAAAGGCGTGGATTTATTAAAGAATATTATTTCAAGGACTACAAAAGGCGTGGATTTATTAAAGAATATTTTTTCAAGGACTACAAAAGGCGTGGATTTATTAAAGAATATTTTTTCAAGGACTACAAAAGGCGTGGATGTCTTAAAGAATATTTTTTCAAGGACTACAAAAAGTTTCGGGTTTGATATTTTCTTCACTTCCACAACTAACCTCGTTCATCTCCACACTTCAAACTACTGCTAAGGCAAATAGACCTTTTGATGAATTATTGCTGAATGTATTGTTGTTGTTCTTTTGTAAATATTTTGTTCACAAATACAAAACATTTCAATTCGTCTTTAGGCCTTCGCCACTGTTCTTTGTCTTGCCGTTAAGCTTTTCTCCATTGGGTCATAATTTTTATATTTCTTTGCTGGTACGACTCGGTGTGCCGTTTATTCTTCGAGCATTTTTCTATTTGTGTGTGATATTTATTATGGTATTAACGCATTTTCATAGACTCCATGGAGAGTTAACTGAAATGAAAACGAAAAACGTTACGAACGAACAGTGCAGCAGTGGGGATGAGGAAGAGGAAACGTTATTTCCACATAACTTATGCAACAGTTGTTTGGAATTTCCTTTATGTGGCACAGTTGTGTGCTGGAATATTTGTTGTTATTTTTTTGTGACTATGAGTGTGTGTGTATATGTGCGTCTTGTTTGAGCTGCAATGCTACATTCCTTGATATCAAACTTTAAGGTAATTCTTCCAACTGCTGAATGTATTCCCCAATGTGTTCATTGTGCTGTACGTAGAACCCAGTTCGTCTCGTCGAATTTTTCCATGAATGCATTTACAAGTATGTCGATATGTGATGGTGTATGTGTGCAATAAATTTTGTTCTCCATACCTTACTCTTTGGCTTCTTCTTCCACAGTAGGAATAAATACACTGAGATTTATGTCACACATTCAATTCTGAAATATTTTCTTGAAAATATTTCAGCAGAGTTTATCAAAACATTGATCTGATATTTCGTTTATGAAATGAATTTATGACAATAAATAACATTTGTACAACAGAATACGTATTCCGGAGGTGGAAGGAGGGCAGTGGTTGGTTTAGGATTTCTATTGTTTCTTTGGATTCGAATGGGAATTCAATTAGAGTAATTAAACCGAAAGTTCGTATTATGAGATGATTCTGTGGGTATTTACATAGGTATACAGGAAATTATTACAAGGAAAATCATAAAGGAAATCCTATTCATAATGCACTATAAGCTGATTGCGGGATAATACCTTTAAATTGGGTAGATATAATTGTAATTGAGAAGGACAATATTAGAAGAGGCGTGGATTTATTGAAGAATATTTTTTTCAAGGACTAAAAGAGGCGTGGATTTTTTAAATAATATTTTTTTCAAGGACTAAAAGAGGCGTGGATTTTTTAAAGAATATTTTTTCAAGGACCAATACAAGGTGTGGATTTATTAAAGAAGATTTTTTCATCTGTAGAGATGAAGAAGGAAACCTGGTGACAGATACAGACAGCGTGTTGAGGATCTGGAAGGAGCATTTCGAAAAGCTTCTAGTATCAAATAGTGGCGATGAAGAATATACCCCAGAACCAATAAGAGGTGATAGTGATGGTGATGAGGTCTTAAAAAAACATTAATCGGCTCAAGAACAACAAAGCAGCAGGAGGCAATGGGTTACCAGCCGAACTATTCAAGACTGGTGGCCAGATGCAGGTCAGGAGCATTCACCAGCTGATTAACACAATTTGGCAAGATGAATGCATGCCCAATGATTGGAACCTCAGCATCCTGTGTCCCGTGCACAAAAAAGGGGACAATACGATATGTGCCAACTATAGAGGAATAAGTCTCCTTCCCATCGCATATAAAGTGCTATTCAGTGTGCTGTGTAAACGATTGAAGCCAATGGTCAATGACATCATCAGACCATACCAACGCGGCTTTAGACCTGGCAAATCCACCATTGCCCAGATTTTTACTCTGCGCCAAATCCTGGAAAAGACCCACGAAAAACTCATCGACACACGTCGACTATAAGGCCGCATTCGACAGTCCTATCCGTTCAGAGGTGTTTAAAGCCATGTCTGCGTTCGGCATTCGTGCAAAATTAATACGGCTATGCAGGATAACTTTAAGTGGCACATGGTCAGCATTTAAAGTAGGAATGGACCTATCGGAGTCCTTCAATACCGAACGAGGATTCAGACAAGGTGACAGTGTGTGCTCTTTTTTAACATCCTACTGGAAAAGGTCATACGAGACGCAAAGGTGAACAGAAATGGCACTCTGTACACCAAACAACACATGTTACTCGCCTACGCCGATGACATCGATATATAAGGGTCGAACATTGCGAGCGATAACAGCCACCTTTGAACAAATTGAATAGGAATCTGCCAAAGTGGGTCTGGCAGTAAACGGCGAGATGACCAAGCTGATGGTATCAACGCGCAAGACGTCCAGTAGACTCGGACCAACTGTGGAACTTGAGAACTACAGCTTTGAGGTAGTTAAAGACTTTGTATACCTTGGTACCGCCATAAATAAAACGAATGACATCAGTGTTGAAATTCGGAGACGGATTGTGATGGCCAACAGATGCTGCTATGGTCTAAGTAAGCAGTTTAGAAACAAGGCCACCTCCCGCCAGATCAAACTCACACTTTACAAGACGCTGATACTACCCGTGCTATTATATGGATCAGAAGCATGGGTACTTGCGCAAGCAGATGAGACAGCTCTTGGGGTGTTTGAGAGAAAAATTCTCTGAAAGATTTACGGGCCGATCTGCGTCCACGGTGAATATCGGCGTCGAATGAACCACGAGCTTTACAATTTATACGCGGACATTGGCATAGTCAGTCGTATTGAGCTGCAGCGACTATGGTGGCTAGGCCATGTTGTGCAGATGAATGAAAATGCCCCAGCTCAAAAGGCATATAAAAACCAGTAAGGAAAGTCGGACTATATGATACCCTTCACCACTATGGGTATATTAAACAGGACTATTAACATGAAATTGGATGATATAATATATGTAATAATGTGAATCTACCAGGATATATCCATAAAGTATGTAAATCGACTTCAAACAAATATAAATAGGTCATACGTTGGGCTATGTCTGTACTTCTAGAAAACGCAACTACGTAGTTCTATGGTCAATTTTGTACGTTGTGCAAAATTTTATGTCAATCTGACTAACATGAGGAGTTTGATGCCCAATTTATTTGAAATCGGGCGAAAATATATATGGAAGCTCTATCCAAATATTAAGCGATTTCAAGCAAACTTGTCACAGGTTAGGTTATACTAATTTCAGAACGTTTTGTTCCTATTGGTTCTTTGGTGCGTCAATTACTTAAAATATGTGAGCTATATATGTGGGAGCTATCTAGAAATCTGGACCGATTTTCTCGAAAATTGGCAGACATCACTCTAGGCTCAATTCAGTGCGTTATGCCAAATTTCGTGCAAATCGAAGGATATATAGGGACTTTGGTGCACCATTTACATGAAATCGGACGAAACTATATATGGGAGCTATATCTAAATCTGGACCGATTTTCACGAAACAAGGCAGACATCACTCTAGGCTCAATTCAGTACGTTATGCCAAATTTCGTGCAAATCGAAAGATATATAGGGACTTTGGGGCACAATTTACATGAAATCGGACGAAACTATATATGGGAGCTATATCTAAATCTGGACCGATTTTCTCGAAACTAGGCAGACATCACTCTAGGCTTAATTCAGTACGTTATGCCAAATTTCGTGCAAATCAAAAGATACATAGGGACTATGGGGCACCATTACATGAAATCGGACGAAACTATATATGGGAGCTATATCTAACTCTGGACCGATTTTCTCGAAACTTGGCAGACATCACTCTAGGCTTAGTTCAGTACGTTATGCCAAATTTCGTGCAAATCAAAAGATATATAAGGTCTTTGGGGCACCATTTACATGAAATCGGACGAAACTATATATGGGAGCTATATCTAAATCTGGACCGATTTTCACGAAACTTGGCAGACATCATTCTAGACCTAAATGATTAGGCTGTACCAAATTTCGTGCAAATCGAAAGATATATAGGGACCGTTTACATTAAATCGGTTAAATATATATATGGGAGCTATATCTAAATCTGAACCGATTTTTCCCAATTTCAATAGTGTTCGTCCTTGGGCCGAATAAGTGACCTATGCCAAATTTCATTTAATTCGGATCATAAATGAGACCTGTACTTTGTTTACAATTTAACACCAACAGACGGACGGACGGACGGACGGACATGCATAAATCGACTTAAAAAGTGATTGAGGAACATATTCTCAAATACAAGGCGTGGATTTATTGAAGAAGATTTTTGTCAAGGACTACCATAGTCTCTATTTAAAAGTCGCATCTCACGGTTAAGGGTACAAACAGTTCTGCTCGACCGAATTTAACGAAATGTTTACTTATATTAAATTAAAGTAAGTTATTTAAATATTTCCACTCCCTTCTGTTTTCCCTCCCGTTGCAAATTGTTAAAAAGTCAATGGCCTTGTCCACTAAAGTTACACAAACAACAATACCATAACATAGCATAGAAAAACAAATGAACATAAACGCTAAGGTAGCTAGAAAGGTAAAATTTGTAATTTATTTGTTTTTCGTGTCAAATTTATGTCACATATGGTGACATTTGTACGTTGTTTACGGCGAAAAAAAAACGAAACCGTCACATCTGCATATGGTGTTATGATGATAAATAATAGCAAATCGTTTTTCATTCAATAAAATTCATTGAATGTATACACAGAAAAACAACAACAATGCAAAAAGACCAACAACAACTAAAAGACCAACAAGAGAAACAATCACAAAACAAGCGTTCAACATACAAATGAATTGCGAAAAAAAACCGAATGAAGTACAGAAATATTCAATCGATATACACGACAATTGCTATTCCAACCAAAAATAACAATAACAACAACAACAGCTAAAAACATTTAATATTTGTGAAAAACAACGTAAGGGAAATGCATGAGAAAAACTTTACAAAAACGGTGGCATTAAACAACAAAAATAACAATGAGTGTGTGTGTGTGTAGTAAAATGTACAAATGTTAGATCGATATTTTTGTGTGACTTTTATTTTTAACACGACTCCCAAAAATGAAAACAAATGGAAATGGTTTCAAACAAATACACAATTATTTTGTTGTTTGTGTAGTTTTTTTCAAAACAATTTGTATTTACAATCTTAATTTTATAAGGGTTGCTAAAAGTGAAAATGGAACTTAAAATTGATATTTCACACTAAAAAAATTCACATGCAAAGTAGTTGAAATAAATTGAATTTTCAATGACAAATAGCCCAAAAGGAAAGGAACGGTGAACGGAAATTATTCTTCCATAGACTCCCCAGGCGTGGATTTTTTAAAGAATTATTTTCCAATAGACTCCCCAGGCGTGGATTTTTTAAAGAATTATCTTCCAATAGACTCCCCAGGCGTGGATTTTTTAAAGAATTATTTTCCATTAGACTCCCCAGGCGTTAATTTTTTAAAGAATTATTTTCCAATAGACTCCCCAGGCGTGGATTTTTTAAAGAATTATTTTCCAATAGACTCCCCAGGCGTGGATTTTTTTAAAGAATTATTCTTCCATAGACTCCCCAGGCGTCGATTTTTTTAAAGAATTATTCTTCCATAGACTCCCCAGGCGTGGATTTTTTTAAGAATTATTTTTTCATAGTCCGACAGCTTTTTATATCGATAATTTAAGGTAGAGAGATTTGCTTTAAGAACTCAAAATACTAAAATATAGCCAATTCGGTTGTAACTCTGACCACATTCCCCAAAATCCCGACTAAAGGAGATCTTTCATAATCATCATATATCAGGCAATTCAGGCAAAGGTGTTCGATATATTTTTTATACCCTACACAACTATGTTGTCAGGGTATTTTAGCTTTGTGCAGCCCCAAAAGTTTGTAACGCCGCGAAATATTGCTCCTAGACCCACTTTTAAGTATACCAATCGTCATATCTCGACTATCTGAGTCGATTTAGACATGTGTGTCCGTCCGTCTGTCCATTATAATTTGTAAACGCGATACAGGCCACAGTTATGGACCAATCTTCACGAAATTTTGCATGTAGGATGGGTTGTGGCCAATGAAGACCCCTATTGTTTTTAGTAAATATCGGTTAATATTAAGGGAATGAAATGGACCAAAAACTTTACTTTTGTTTGATTTTCTGGTCGCTTCAGGGGCTGCAATTATGGCCCAAACATCGCGAATTTGTACATGGAAAAGGGGATCGGACCAAACTATAAGCATGCCTGTTTTAATAAAGATCAGTCGATATTTAGCGGGTCAAATGGAACATGACTTTTATGTGAAAATGACAAAAGTTGTATTCAATATCTTATAGATTTACCCCTGAAAGACATAGACCTGAGATGTTGATAGTATATCCAAGAGTAGTGGTTGACCTTTAAAATGATACCTATTTTATTGTGGTATGTACTCGGATGTGGGAGTTAGATTTAAATATTTACAGGTGCTAAAGTATTCGGATATTATTTAGTAACCCATTACCACATTGGAGGGCGGAAGTCTTGCGATGATCGCTTTGAAATGTGCCATGAGGTTTCAGTTATGGTCAAGGACACCGTCTTTAATTTTCAGCGATGATCAGATAATAATTTTGGGATGAAGTGGACCGACAACTTAATTGTTTGTGTTTTTTCGAGTCGATCTATAGACAAGTAATTAGAATAACAGAATATTCGTACCAAAGTCCCTATATATATCTTTCGATTTGCACGAAATTTGGCATTGCGTAATGAATTTGGTCTAGAATGATGTGTGTTAAGTTTTCTGAAAATCGGTTCAGATTTAGATGAAGCTCCCATATATATTTTAGTCCGATTTACGGTGAATGATGTACCAAAGTCCCTATATATCCTTTAATTTGCACGAAATGTGGCATATCGTAATGAATTAGGTCTAGAATGATGTGTGTTAAATCTCCTGAAAATCGGTTCAGATTTAGATATAGCTCCCATATATATTTTCGTGAAAATGCGACTTCTGTTAGGTTTCATCTGTTGAATATACCCAAAGTTGTATAGGATATCATATAGTCGGCCCCGTCCGCCATTACTACTTACAGGTTTTTATACCCTACACAACTATGTTGTCAGTTGTCATATCGCCGATCGTCATATCTCGACTAGGTAAGTCGATCTAGACATGTGTGTCCGTCCGTCTGTCCATTATAATTTGTAAACACAATACAGGCCACAGTTATGGACCAATATTTACGAAATTTTGCATGTAGGATGGGTTCTGGCCAATGATGACCCCTATTGTTTTTGGCAAAGATCGGTTAATATTTAGGGGATGAAGAAACACTTTATTTTTGTCTGATTTTCTGGTGAATCCAGGACTGCAGAGTGTCCAAACATCGCGAATTTTTACATGGAGCAGGGGATTGACCAAACTATAAACGTGCTTGTTTCCAGTCAATATTTTGCGGGTCAAATGGACCCTAACTTTGTGTGAAAAATTCCAACATTTTTATTCTATGGCATATATATTTACCCCTGAAGGAGCATGAGCCCGAGAAGTTGATAGTATATCCAATGATTAAACTTAATTGATACCATTATATGTTTGTATGTATTCGGGAGCCATCGACTAAATATTTGGTGTTTACGTATTCATATATTATTTAGTAAACCATTACCAAGGAGAGAGAGAGAGAGAGAGAGGAGGAGGAGGAGGAGG
>NW_026878239.1:0-10483 GCF_032173495.1 Musca vetustissima | reverse complement strand
GTGTTTGTTATATATCTATATCTGAATCGATTTCAGGGAAACTTGCCAGAGACTAATTTATATTATACTTCAGTACGTCGGCCTAGCTATGAATCTTTTCACTAAGCTTAGCAACATCATTCTAGACTTAATTCAGTACCCTATACCAAAATTCTTGCAAATCGAAAGATATATAGGGACATTGGTGTACCATTTACATAAAATCGGATGAAACTATATATGGGAGCTATATCTAAATCTGAACCCATTTTCACGAATCTCTGCACACATCATTATAGACTTAATTCAGTTAATTTCGAGAAAATCGAAAAAAATATAGGGGCTTTGGTGCACCATTCTCCTTAAATTGGATGAAAATATATATGGGAGCTATATCTAAACCTGAACCGATTTTCACGAAATTCTGCACACACCATTCTAGACTTAATTCAGTACGCCAAGGCAAATTTCATGCAAATCGAAAGATATATAGTGACTTAAAAATATATACTGACCTTAAATCGGACGAATCTATATATGGGAGCTATATCTAAATCTGAACCGATTTTCAGGAAACTTAACACACATCATTGTAGACCTTATTCATTACGCTGTGCCAAATTTCGTGCAAATTGAAAGATATATAGGGACTTTAGTAGACTATTTACCCGAAATCGGGCGAAACTATATATTACAGCTATATCTAAATCTGAATCGATTTTCTCGAAACTGTGCACACATCATTCTATACTTAATTCAGTACGCTATGCTAAATTTTGTGCAAATCGAAAGATATATAGGGACCATTTACCTTAAATCGGACGAAAATATATATAGGAGCTATATCTAAATCTGAACCGATTTTCTCGAAACCTGGCACACATCATTCTGCATCGAATTCAGTACTCTGCGCCAAATTTCATTCAAATCGAATGATATGTAGAGACTTTGGTGCACCATTTACCTTAAATCGGACGAAACTATATATGGGAGCTATATCTTAATCTGAACCGATTTTTCCCAATTTCAATAGGGTTCGTCCTTGGGCCAAATAAGTGACTTGTGACAAATTTCATCCAAATTGGATCATAAATGCGACCTGTATTTTGTTTACAATTTAACATCTACATACGGACAGACGGACGGACGGACATGCATAAATCGACTCAGAAAGTGATTCTATGCATATTCTCAAAATGAACCATGTGTCTATCTCGTTTCCTTTTGCCTGTTACAAACATATGCACAAAGACATAATACCCTGTACCACAGTGTGATGAAGGGTATAAAAAGGAGTTCGTTCGGTTTTCTTAGATCGCATATTCCAATTTAGCAAAGGGTGATTAATGTAAAGTTTACATCTTGTTTCCAAATATAAGAGGGTGCAGAGAGGCCAAGCACCAAACATTACTTCTGTCGCACCTTTGTGCCCATGCTCCGACCGAAGACAAAGATAAGTAGACCAAAGATATGTTACACGAGCGCCTAGAAACAGCATATGATCGCTGCCCTGGTCATGACATTACAATTCTGCTAGGATATTTTAATGCTAAAATTCTGAAGGGGAAATATCTTTGGCCCCCACTGTCAGAAAATTCAGCCTTCATGAAGAAACATCCGACAAAGGCATGAGGTTGATTGAGTTCGCGACAGAAAAAAACATGGTAATTTGTAGCACCAGATTCAAGCATCTCGATGGATTTCTCCTGATCAAGCAACGAGAAATCAAATTGATAATGTTGTGATAGACGGAAGGCATTCATCCAGTGTATTAGACGTTCAATCGATCCGAGGAGTGAATATCAATTCGGACAACTACCTTGTAGCAGGCAAGGTTCGCACTCGTCTTAATGTTGCAGCATAGATGCGATCTAACACAACACGGAAACTCGACGTCGAAATGCTGCAAACACAAAGTTTTTATATACCTTGGTACCGCCATAAATAAAACTGGCCAAAGTTCTCGCTGCAGCTCGATACGTCTAACAATGTCGATGTATTCACCGTAGACGCATATCGTCCCGTAGATCTTGCGGAGAGCTGCCTCATCCGCACGGGTAGTATCAGCGTCTTGACGAGTGTCAGCTTTTTTTTTTTGGCGAGATTTGGCATGTTTTCTGAATTGCTTACTTAGACCATAGTAGCATCTGTTGGTCAACACTATTCTCCTCCGAAATTCAAAACTGATGTCATTGGATCAGAAGCATGGGTACTTACACAAGCAGATGAGACAGGTCTTTGAGAATTTGAAAGAAATTTTGTCCGAAAGAACGATCTGTGTCGACGGTGAATATCGTCGTCGAATGAACCATGAGTTGCACAATATATTCGCGGACATCCACATAGTCAGGCATATCAGGGTGCAGCGACTACGTTGGCTACACCATGTTGTGAGAAAGGATGAGAATGTCCAAAAACACAAAAGATCTTCATTTCTCTTAGGGTGTGAATGTTCTTAAAAAAATATTTTTCAACCAGTGAGCGGAGCAGTATAGTCGGACGGGGCCGACCATATGATACCCTACAAAACTACCATGAAAATCTAACTTTCTGTGGTTATATATTCTGAGCATGGAAAATATTTCGCTATATTTATATCCTCTTGACCGACTAGTGATCAACAAATATTACTAATATTCAGTAAATCCCTTCTAATTACTTGTCCAGATTCCCTTCACGGTGGGTTGTGTTATGATGTTCGACTTTCAATTGTGAACTATATATGGACTAGAAAAAAACACAAAAAATTAAGTTTTCGGTCCACCTCATCCCAATATTATTATCTGATCATCACCGAAAATTATAGGCGTTATCCTTGACCATTCCTGGATCCTCATGGAAATTTTCAAAGCGATCCGCGCTGTATTTCCTCCTCCAGTGTTGTAATGTGTTACTAAATAATATCTGAGTACGTAAGCACCTGTAAATATTTAAATGTAACTCCCGCATCCGAGTACATACGACAATATAATTGGTATCAATTTAAAGGTCAACCACTCCTCTTGGATATACTTTCAACTTCTCGGCTCTATGTCATTCAGGAGTAAATATATACGCGTATATTTACTCCTGAATGGCGTAGGGGATGGTAGATACCAAGCAACGGCTCTGATTGGCTTTAATAATAAAAAAATGGGTTGAGGCGTCGGGTTAATTGCCCACTCTCGGAAAACCCAACCTACTATGAAAAAGCAAAGAAAATATATACGCTATAGAATACAAATTTTGTCATTTTTCACACAAAAGTTAGGGTACATTTGACCCGCTAAATATTGTTCGATCTTTATCAAATCGGGCATACTTATTCTTTGGCCCCATCTCCTTCTCCATGTAAAATTTCGCGTGGTTCGGACCATAATTGCGGTCTCTAGAGAGATCAGAAAAACCGACAAAAATTAAGTATTTGGTCCATTTCATCCCCTAAATATTAACCGATCTTTACCAAAAACAATAGGGGTCTTCATTGGCCAGAACCCATTCTACATGCAAAATTTCGTGAAGATTGGTCCAGCTAGTCGAGATATAACGATCGGTATATTTAAAGGTGGGTCTATGACCAATATTTCGCGGCGTTACAAACTCTTGGGGCTGTACAAAGCTATAATACCCTGACAACATAGTTGTGTAGGGTATAAAAAGCAAATCCGCTTAATATTGACCGTTCATCATTATGATATTCATTAGGATTAGATGGTCAGATTGTCTTTCCCATTAAAAAATTCTGATGTTCGGCTTATAATTGTAGCGTGTTCTATCCATTTCATACCCAAAATAGCATATAATCATCATCGAAAATTATAGGCCATAACCGGAACCTCAACCAAAATTTTCTGGCCGCCAGAGCCACATTTCCGTTATGGTAATACTAAACAATATAAGAATACGAAGACCATTTTAAATATATACGTATAACTCCCTTATCCGAGTACATGCAGTCATATAATTGGTATCAACTTAATCAACCACTCCTCTTGGATATACTGTCAACTTCTCCGGTCTATGCTCTTCAGTATTAAATATATACCCCACGCAATGTACATTTTGCCAGTTTTCATACCAAAGTCCATTTGACCCGATAAACCAACACGTATATTCGTTCTCCTAATCCCCTTCTTTATGCAAAATTTCCTTATGTTCGGGTCATAACTGCGGCCTTTGGAGCGACCAAAAAACAGACAAAATATAACGTTTTTTATCCGTTTCATTCCCTAAATATTAACCGATCATTACCAAGAACCTGTCCTACATGCAAAATTTCGTGATCATTGGTCCATAACTGTGGCCTGTGTCGTGTTTGCAAATTATAGTGGACAGACGGACGGATACACATGCCTATATTGACTCAGTTAGACGAAATATGATGATCAATATACTAAAAAGTTTGTCTATGACCAATATTTCACGGTGTTAAAAACTCTTGGGGCGACATAAAATTATATATAAGTACATAGTTGTGTAGGGTATAAAAACTGAAACCTTATTTCCGTTTCGTCTAATATTGGTGCCTTACAGACGATTCTTTTAAAAAGACAAAACAACTGTAGAAGTACCCTGACGGGATCTTCTAGTGGTCCTAAAAAAGTATTATTTAAACCAGTAAGGAAAGTAGTAAAGTCGGACGGAGCCGACTATATGATACCCTTCACCACTTTGGGTATATTCAACAAATGGAAGCCTAACAGACGTCGCATTTTTGAAGGACCATTAATATGAAATTAAACAGGTTTTTCTGCAACCTATAAATTTTGGTCAGATATAGAGTTGCTTCTTACAATAGGACAAAATTATGTAAATTTTTTTAAAGCAAAATATCTAAATGTAAACCGATTTCATCGAAACTTGTCACATGTTTGGTTACACTTATTTTAGTATGTTTTGTGCATTCGGCCACATTTTGAGTTCTTTATTATATATAAAAACATATAGGGACTTTGTACCATTTACTTAAAATCGGACAAAAATATATATGGGATCTATACCTAAATCTGAACCGATTTTTAGGAAATTAAAAACACATATTTTCTAGACTTATGTCAGTACGCTATGCCAAATTTCGTGCAAATCGAAGGATATATAGGGACTTTGGTGCACCATTTACCTAAAATCTGACGAAAATATATATGGCAGCTATATCCAAATTTGAACCGATTTTCATGAAATTTTACGCACATCATTCTAGACCTAATTAATAACGCTGTGCAAAATTTCGTGCAAATCGAATGATATATAGAGACTTTGGTGCACCATTTACAAAAAATCGGTCGAAAATAAATATGGGAGCTATATCTAAATCTGAACCGATTTTCATTAAACTTAACACACATCTTTCTAGACTTAATTTATTACGATGTGCCAAATTTCGTACAAATCGAAAAATATATAGGGACTTTGGTGCACCATTTACATTAAATCGTACGAAAATATATATGGGAGCTATATCTAAATCTGAACCGATTTTTATGAAATTTTACACACATCGTTCTAGGCCCAATTCATTACGCTGTGCCAAATTTCGTATATAGGGACTTTGGTGCACCATTTACATTAAATCGTACGAAAATATATATGGGAGCTATATCTAAATCTGAACCGATTTTTATGAAATTTTACACACATCGTTCTAGGCCCAATTCATTACGCTGTGCCAAATTTCGTGCAAATCGAATGATATATAGAGACTTTGGTGCACCAATTACAAAAAATCGGACGAAAATATATATGGGAGCTATATATAAATCTGAACCAATTTTTATGAAATTTTACACATATAATTCTAGACCTAATTCATTACGCTGTGCCAAATTTCGTGCAAATCGAAAGATATATGGGAACCGATTTTTCCCAATTTCAATAGGGTTCGTCCTTGGGCCAAACAAGGGACCTATGCCAAATTTCATCCAATTCGGATCATAAATGCGACCTGTACTTTGTTTACAATTTTAAATGGACAGACGGACGGACATGCATAAATCGACTCAGAAAGTGATTCTATGCATATTCTCAAAAGGAACCATGTGTCTATCTCGTTTCCTTTTGCCTGTTACAAGCATATGCACATAGACATAATACTCTGTACCACAGTGTGTTGAAGGGTATAAAAAGCCACGCTTTGTATTGACCTTTAAAAAATCCTTCTGCAAGTCCCTAAACAAATATTCATTAAAAAATCCATGCCTTTTTAAGCCCTTGAAAAAAATATTCATTAAAAAATTGATGCCTTTTTAAGTCCTTGAACAAAATATTCATTAAAAAATCGATGCCTTTTTAAGTCCTTGAAAATATATTTATTTAAAAATCTACGCCCTCAATAAGTCATTGAAAACAATTTCATTAAAAAATCCACGCCTTCTATTGGACGCTGATAGAAAAATCCACCTTATATATTGATTATTGAAAACAATTCATTAGAAATATAATTTTCTGTTTCTCGTTAAAATAATATTATTATATATAGCCTTCCAACAAAAATTTCATATCTGTTTCCCTTCAACGTTATATTGTTATACAACATTAAAACATAATTGTTGCCATAAATCAAACTAATGAAACGAAATGAGTTTCATCATCATCATCATAACGTTCAATATTAGACTTTTAATTAAATAACACCTGCCCCACTTGCAAAATTACCTTTGAACTGAAACCGAACACCCGAGGAGAACAACAACAACGACGATGACGACGACAAGAAAAATAATGTCACTGTCACTATAACAAGTTTTCTGTTTGCTATCAAATGAAGACTGAAGACTATCTTCCTGCTATCTAAACAAAAGCTATGGAGTGCAAGGGGACGTAGCAGGATAGCAACTCGATAAGGTCATAACAATTACGGACGTTATTGTCAATATTTTATCATTACGACAATCTCAACGTTGTCTTTGTACAACATTAATTATTTTCTTCTATTTTTTGCATCGTTCGTTCGTTCTTCTTCTTCTTCTTCTTCTTGTTCGATTTCTTTTTACATTTTACCAAAATGAGACACTTTAAAGTTAATTTCAACAACTTTCAAGACAAACAACTCATCCTTCGGAACACACAGAATTGCACATGGATCGTAGAAATAAAATAGAGGAACACACACATAGACACTCACACCGATATATGAACTACTATCGTTCAGGAGAAAAAGTTAATTAAGAGTAGCACAGGACAACGAGCAATGAAGATTCGACAAGATGTTGCACGGTATTGCAGATATGGGATTTTGAAAGAATAATTTTCGACGTAGGGAATGATAGATACCAAGCAATGGCTCTGATTCGCTTTAACATGGCGAAGTCCAGGCTTATCTTGGTCTCTCTTACATCTCAATTGTGGACACTGACCTCCCCTTGGTGCCACCTGGGGTAGCTATTTTCATCAATTGATGAAATAGTGAGCTAATATGTGCCGCGAGTTCACCCATAAAAACTATAAAAAATGGGTTGAGGCGTGGGCTTAGTTGCCCACACTCGTAAAAAAACTCCTACTATGAAATACCAAAGAAAAAGAAAACCACGATCTGCGAATCTGCACTTGGAATGTGCGCCCGTTGTACAGAACAGACGCAGTGTTCGCTTTGGCGGATGTACTCAACAGGAAATGCGATGGAAAGGGACAGGCGTAAATAAATCAGATGATTTCGCCCAGTATTATAGCTGCCATGAAACGAGACGTGAATTTGGCTGCGGATTTATGGTTAACAGAAGAATAAAAGACCTCGTCTCCAGATTCACTCCAGTAGATGAGCAAATTGCGATAATCCGTATAAAAGCGAAGTTCTTCTACATTAGTCCCATTTGCGCCTATGCTCCGAACGAAGATAAAGATGAACAGACCAAAGACATATTTTATGAGCGCCTAGAAACAGCATATGACCGTTGCCAAGGTACGCACCCGTCTTAATGTAGCAACAAAGGTGCGATCTAATGTAACACGGAAATTTAACGTCGAAAACACAACAGATAGCAGAAGCCTACTCCGCTCAACTTATCCAACTGCTTGACGAAAGCACCCCTTGTCCCGATAATAATATAGAAGCACAGTGGCAGAGAATTGCCCACTCCCTACAAACTGCAGCAACACTTGCTACACTTGGGTACCAAAGGCCACCATCATGAAATCCGTGGTACGATCAGGTGTGTCGTAATGCTACTAATATGAAAAACGCAGCGTATTGGGCAACCCTGGCGACAGTAGCAACACGTAATGCTATGGAGAACTATCGGGAGAAAAGGAGTGAGAGGAGAAGAAAGTGGAAGAGAGAGAGGAGGAGAGAGAGGAGGAGAGAGAGGAGGAGAGAGAGAGGAGAAGAAAGAGAAAAGAAGAAAGAACACGAAAAACGCGAGTGTGAGCAAATCGAGATGTGCAGGAGTCAGAATGAAGTCCGAAAACTCTACCAACGGGTAAAACACCTAACCGAAGGCTTTAGTGCAGGCACATCCGTCTGTAGAGCTGAAGAAGGAAACCTGGTGACAGATACAGACAGCGTGCTGAGGATCTGGAAGGAGCATTTTGAAAAACTTCTGGCATCAAATAGTAGCGGTGAAGAGGATAGCCCAGAACCAATAATACATGACGGTATAGAGTGTATACCACCTAGCCAAGTTGCCGATGCTGGTAAGGAGCATGCACCAGCTGATTAGTACAATTTGGCTAGAAGAATGTATGTCCAATGATTGAAACCTTAGTATCCTGCGTCCCGTGCACAAATAAGGACACAAGACGGTATGTGTCAACAATAGAGGAATAAGTCTCCTTCCCATCGCGTATAAAGTGCTATCGAGCGCACTGTGTGAACGTCTGAAGCCAATGTTCAATGACATTGTTGGACCAGACCTAACAAATCCCCCATTGACCAGATTTTCACTTTGCGCTAAATCCTGGAAAAAACCCACGAAAAAAACCCATCGACACATTCCACCTATTCGTCGACTATAAAGCCGCATTCGACAACCCTATCCGCCATGTCTACGTTCGGCATTCCGGCAACATTAATACGGCTATGCAGAATAACTTTAAGGGGCACAATATCAGCAGTTAAAGTCGGAAATGACCTCTCGGAGCCCTTCAATACCGAATGATGATTCAAACAAGGTGACAGTTTGTCGTATGCCATGTTTTAACATCCTGCTGGAAAAGGTCATACGAGAGTCAAAAGTGAACAGGAATGGCACTCTGTACACCAAACAACACATGTTACTCGCCTACGCCGATGATATCGACATAATGGGTCGAACACAGGGAGCGGTAACAGCCACCTTTGAACAAATTGAGAAGGAGTCTGCCAAGGTAGGTCTGGAAGTAAACGGCGAGAAGACCAAGCTGATAGTATCAACGCTCAAGACGTCCAGTAGACTCATACCAACTGTGGAACTTGAGAACTACAGCTTCGAGGTAGTCAAAGATTATATATACCTTGGGTCCGCCATAAACAAAACGAATGACATCAGCTTTGAAATTTGGAGAAGGATAGTGATGGCCAACCGGTGCTACTATGGTCTGAGCAAACAACTCAAAAGCAAGGCCACCCCTCGCCAGACCAAACTCACACTCTACAAGAGGCTGATACTAACCGTGCAGTTATATGGATCAGAAGCATGGGTACTTGCGTAAGCAGATGAGGCAGCCGTCGAATGAACCATGAGTTGTACCAGCTATTCTCGGACATCGACATTGTTAGACGTATTGAGCTGCACTGACTACGTTGGCTAGGACATGTTGTGAGAATGGAAGAAGATGCCCCACCCCAGAAGGCATATAAAAGCGAATCAGCTGATGGTTCACGCAGAAGGGGAAGGCTACGTGTAAGGTGGAAAGATCAAGTGGAAGATAACATTGCCGAATTTGATATTTCAAACCGGAAAAACTGCGCAAAAGACCGACGCGCCTGGAAATCTTTTTTAAGCTCGGCTTATAAAACGAAAGTTCTAGAAAATTTTGGTATTAAAAGAGGCGTGAATTTATAAAGAATCATTTTTCAAAGGCCTATTTTTTTTCCAAGGCCTATAAGAGGTCTGGAATTAATAACGAATATTTTCCCAAGACCTATAATTTATAAAGAATTTTTTCTCAAGGCCTATAAGAGGTCTGAAATTTATAAAGAATATTTTCCCAAGGCCTATAAAAGGTGTGGAATTTATAAAGAATATTTCCCTTTTTACCTGGATATTTTAAAGAATAATTTCTCAAGGTCTATAAGGGGCCTGGTTTTTTTAAGAATCATTTTTCATGGCCTATAACAAGCCTCGATTTTTTTGAATAATATTTTCCCATTTTTCAAATATTATTTTTTATTTTATCCTTAATAAATCTCCATAGTCCACCAATTGTGTTTTTTTCCACACATCAATAAATTGTCCTTGCTTAGATTGAAATTCTAAAAAGTTTTAGAGATATTGGCGGCTGTCTAAATTTCCCCAGAGAGATCATGACTCTATTTCGAAATCAAAAGTTTTATTTCAATGGTTTCAATATTTCTTTTTTTGTCAATATTTCTGACATCAATACACTGTGGGGA
>NW_026878238.1:0-10466 GCF_032173495.1 Musca vetustissima | reverse complement strand
CTGGAAAGCTTTAAAAGAAACATATACGATAATGTTAGAATTCTGGTTAACAACCAAATTAAAGCTCTGTTCGATCTTCCAGTACTTGCTAGTGAAAATAGCACAGGGTTAAAAGGATTACAACGTGGTAGTAATGGGTGTATCTCTGCCATGGAAATTTATGATGTTGCCACTGACAATTGGGATTTTAGTCTTCCTTTGTTTACAAAGACTTCCCAAAAACACAGTCACGCTGTGGGAACAAGGTATTAAGGATAAATCTGCGTTGTCTTCCTGGAAGGATTTGGATCTCTTTTTAACAGAAAGAATTCAAACTCTCACTTGCCTTAGAGATATTAAGGGAATAGATTCAAATAAAAAAGCTGAACAGAAGAAAGTTAGGACACATTTTACGAATGCTGCTCCATCTCGTTCTTCACAATCGTCATCTGATAAAACTTGCATATTTTGTCCTAGGCAAACTCACCATTTACGTGTATGCCCAGAATTTAGGAAACGTACTTCAGCCGACCGCTTCGCTCTTGTTAAACGGCATAAACTTTGCATAAATTGTCTTTCACGAGGACATGATGTTAGGAATTGTACCAGTTCCCATAGTTGTTTTAGATGTAACAAACGACATCATACTTTGCTACACCATGATACGGCACAAAATAGTTCTAATAATTCCTCGGCTACATCCCAAACTTCCTCCCTATCGGCTAATGTTCCACATTTTACTCCGTCATCCAATGCCAATCCCAATCTACCTTCAACATCTTCTGGTCAATCTTCTAGTGCTTCAACTAGGCAGGTATTCCATACCTCGCAGAACAAAACGGTTCTTTTAGGAACAGCAATGGTGAACATTGCTCATCAGGGTGTTACGTACCCAGCTCGTGCTCTAATAGACCCTGCTTCTGAAGCATCATTTATTACTGAAAGGTTACAACAGCGTCTTGGTATCGCCACCACTTCAACCCAAGCTACTATTTCAGGAGTAAACCAATCTGTATCCATTATGTCAAGAAAATTGTGTTCTTTATGTGTAGGTTCTCCCGTAGACAGTACGCTCTTTATGGAAATGACAGCGTTAGTAGTTCCTACTATTTCAGGTAATCTTCCATCGTTTTCTATTAGCAAGGAGCTTGCCTCCAATATGCCAAATCTTCGTTTGGCTGATAGAAATTTGTTTGACTGTCGTCCGGTAGATATGTTAATAGGAGCGGACTTATATCCAAAAATACTTCTGCAGGGAATTCAATCCAACATATTAGGTTCTTTGATTGCACAAAAAACTGTTTTCGGCTGGGTTCTTACAGGTCCAGTTCCTACGAATATAGGTCATTCTAACAATATAACAACCTTTTCAACAAAAGTGCAATATTCCCCTGAAGATAGGCTGAATCAGGCTCTCCTTCGTTTCTGGGAACTAGAGGAAGTTCCTAAGCGCAATTTATTGTCTCCTTCGGAACAATTTTGCGAGGATAATTATAAAAGAACCACACATAAGGATTCTAATGGCAGATACGTGGTATCTCTTCCAATAAAACAAGAATTTGTAGGCCAAATAGCTCTCGGGCACTCCAGGACAAATTGTCTTCGACAATTTCTTCGAAATGAGGCATCACTAATTAAAAAACCGGAAGTTAAGGAAATATACGATGGGGTGGTTCGTGAATATTTAGATTTAGACCATATGAGGCCAGTCTCGACTACGGCGACAAACTCTACGGTTTGCTATCTGCCTCATCACCCTGTCATTAATCCTGACAAACAAACCACTAAATTAAGGGTAGTATTTAATGCTTCCAACAAAACATCTAATGGGAAAAGCCTCAACGACATTCTTCACGTCGGTCCGACTTTACAACAAGACTTGGTCCTCCTCATATTGCGATGGAGATTATTTAAGTTTGTTTTTAATTGTGATATTACCCAAATGTATCGACAGATACGGGTAGATCCAGCCCAAACTCCTCTGCAAAGGATTCTATTTAGGGATACTCCCAATACTACGGTTCAAGACTATGAGTTACTGACAGTGACTTTTGGCGTTAATTGTGCCCCATATTTAGCCATTCGTACATTATTGCAGTTGGCCGATGATGTCGAAACTGAATTCCCACTTGCTTCGCACATCTTACGAAAGTGCATGTACGTTGACGACGTATTAGCGGGATATCACGATTTGGAGACTGCGCATAATTCTAGAGACCAAATTATTAATGCTTTAGGTTCCGCTAAATTTGAACTACGAAAATGGACCTCTAATGTCCGCTCTATCCTAGAGCCGCTTCCAGTAGAACATTTAATAGACTCTAAGATTCTCGATTTCGTCGAAACTAGTAGTTCTAAACCTCTGGGTATTAGATGGAATGCTCAGTTGGATATGTTCTATTTTAATGTTAAACCTTTGGTCCACAAAAATAGTTATACAAAACGGGAAGTTTTATCAACTATCGCAAAATTGTTTGACCCCATAGGCTGGTTAAGCCCAGTAATTGTAGTGGCAAAAATTATCATGCAACGCATATGGTTAGATAAGATTGATTGGGATGATTCTCTGCCGTATTCGACGGAAAGAGAATGGCACAACTTCGTTGAAACTTATCAGGGAGTCAATTTAATTCAAATACCTCGTTGGGTTAATTATACTCCTGATGTGGAAGCCGAACTTCATATCTTTTCTGATGCCTCTGAAAAGGCATATGCGGGGGTAGTATACATCCGTATCATTACTCCAAATGGTGAAATTTTTACAAATATTTTATCTAGCAAAACAAAGGTAGCACCCATAAAATCAATTTCGCTCCCTCGACTAGAATTGTGCGGTGCAGTTTTAGCCTCGGAATTATACAAAGCCATTGCAGCTGAAATTAATATTGTTTTTAAAAAGGTTTATTGTTGGACTGATTCTACGATCGTCCTTTCCTGGCTAAAGAAAACCCCTTCTACTTGGTCCACTTTTGTTGCAAATAGGGTTTGTAGGATTCATGAAAATGTTGGTCAGAGTAATTGGTATCATGTTCGATCGGAAGACAATCCTGCTGACTTAGGCAGTCGAGGGCTTTCGCCTTCAGAGCTTTCTTCGTCACAAATTTGGTGGCATGGGCCACAGTGGCTTCGTAAGGATAGTTCCACATGGGTTATTCAAGACTCGTCTGAACTCGATACAGACATTGAAAAACGCGCTATCAAGTGCCATGTATCATTCTTTTCGCAATATCAGGATGTTTTAGAAGATTTTTCTAACTTGGACAAAGCGTTACGCGTTATAGCGATGGTCTATCGCTTCTTTTATAAAACTCATCCATCCCATAAAGGTCGACATACATTCCAAGAAAAATATCCAACGACCTCTGAAATAAATATGGTTAGGTTACGCCTTGCTATGATAGCGCAGAAGGTTCACTATGCGGAAGAATATGATTGCTTATTGAATGGTAGGTCGATAGATTCCAAAAGTTCACTCTTATCATTGAATCCTTTTATAGACAATAAAGGAGTTATGCGACTCAATGGCCGATTATCTCAATCGCAAACTCTGTCTTATTCCGAAAGACATCCTATTTTGTTACCTTACCATTGCAAATTTTCTACTCTTTTGGTACAACAGTTGCACAGTATTTCCATTCACGGTGGAATTCAGTTAGTTTTGCGCATGTTACGCATGCAATATTGGCTACCTCGAGCAACTTCCTTAATTCGTAAAGTTGTAAGACAATGTAAACCTTGCATTTTAGAGAAAAAAAGAACTTGTTCCCAAATTATGGCATCTCTGCCTCCGGAGAGAACAGCCATTACAAGACCATTCGCCACTACAGGCATAGATTTCGCTGGTCCCTTTGATATTAAGTCATTTACAGGTCGATGTTGTAAAATTACAAAGGGTTATGTGTGTGTATTTGTTTGCTTTTCTACAAAAGCAGTGCATTTGGAAGCCACCTCAGATTTATCAACGGCAACGTTTTTGGCCGCCTTTAATAGATTTATTTCTCGTCGTGGTTGCCCTAAGACTATATTTTCGGATAATGGTACCAATTTTGTTGGCGCATCCAGAGAGTTAGGGCGTGAGTTAAAAATGGTACTTCGTGAAAGTCAAGATAAGGTTTGTTTACAATATAGTTACCAAGGACTTTCATGGAAATTTATTCCAGCTGGAGCTCCACATATGGGTGGTCTCTGGGAAGCTGCGGTTAAAAGCTTCAAGCTCCACTTTAGAAAACACGCAACTAGCATAAATATACATTTGAAGAGTTATCTACGATACTTTCTCGAATTGAAGCGTGCTTAAATTCTAGGCCTCTTTGTCCAATGAATGACGGTCCCGAAAATATTGTAGCGTTGACACCAGGTCATTTTTTAATTGGGTCTCCTATCCTTGCTCCTCCAGAGCCAATAATTGATGAATCTCCCTTGCATATCGTGAATCGGTATCGTAAAGTAAAAGCTCTTACTCAACAATTCTGCTTACGGTGGAAAGATGAGTATCTAAAAAGTCTCCATAAAAGATATAAATGGAAGTATCCCGAGCGCGATATGCAAACGGACGATATTGTAGTAATTCGCCATGAGCAATTACCTCCTACAGCGTGGAAATTAGGTCGCGTAATAAAAGTTTATCCCGGTATCGACGGTCGCGTTCGTGTCGCCGATTTACAAACGGAAAACGGTATTGTAAGACGACCAGTAGTCAAATTGGTCATTTTGACCAATTAAAATTGCACTTCCTCTCTTAAATTCGTAGCCTCTCTATTTTTTCACAGAATGGAAAATCTAAGTAAGATGGCTGCATCTCTTCCTGATGTTGAGGATGATGTCCCCATGTCAGATGAGGAAAGAGGAGTAATTGACCAGCCAGAGGAATTCATGAAGGATGCGATTCCCAATACAAACGATGCTCCATCCACTTCGCATACCACTATTGAAGTGGTCAACGCTGCCGCTCCAGTACAGGAGACTAAGTCAGCACCACCAAATAAACTTAATAAATATAATAACGGGAGCACGGATTCTGACGCTCCTCCAATGGAGATTGCACCGTCGGGTTCCGTTGCAAAACCTATAGGCGGCAGTCAATTGGTTTCGCCGGGCTCACAAGCGACAAAAGGAAGCACGGGCTCTAAAAGTGAAAACAAATCCTGCATTTTGTGTCGACGGTGGCATCCACTACACAAATGCAAGCGCTTCATCGCCATGTCCCTGGGAAAGAAGATGCGAATGTTGGAAAAGCGCAATAGCTGCACGAATTGCCTTTCCGCAACTCACACTCTGCGAGAGTGCAAAATTAAGTCAAGGTGTCAAGAGTGTAAGCAGCAACACCACACGCTTCTGCACCCCTACCCATCACGTGCTGAATCCCAGCAGCAACTTCAAGTCCGTCCGTTTAGGTCAAATAGTCGGTCCGCTGTTTCACGTCCGATCGGTCCGCCTGTACAATTTGCTAATCCCACACATATGCTCGCCATTCAGCCCATTGTGACACTAGGGCCCACTCTAGTGGCACAACTGGTCCTGGGTGAGCGACGCATTCCCATTCGAGCCCTATTGGATAATTGTGCTGGCAATAGTCGCATATGCCAATCATTCGTCCGATCCCTGCGTCTGGCTCCCATAAATCTGGGACCAGATCAATATTGCCAAATTTCTTTGGAGTCAATTTACGACCGGACACAACGTCTTCTCCTGTCGGCTCGTGTAATGGACTTACGACATATTGTCTCTCCATCCGAGTCGGCAGCTGAAACCATAAAGGATCACTATGGTGGGATGATGTTGGCTGATCCACAATTTTTCCGATCCGGTCCTATTATAATGGTACTCGGCCCTGATGTGTACCCGAGAATAATGAAGGCCCAAACATACTCGAGCCCGGGTTTCCCATGGGCCCAGCTCACCATATTTGGATGGGTAATTTCCGGTTCATGTCCAATGTGAGCCTTTGACAACCGCTATACGGTACCCCGGCTTCCACTAACCCCTTTTTTATTTTGTATTGGTCTCGAGGGCAATCTTCAATTGCCCTCGCAGCTTTACAAGCGCCAATTATTTTTATTATTAACTATGAATTGTTTTTGAAAAAATGAATTAAATACATTAAAATTGAAATTTACTTATTTTTATTTTTGCAACATAGCTATATGTTGCAACGCTGGCGGCAATGTTTAATTTCAAAACACATATTTCATTGGATTCCTATCCAATTAATTTTAAGCTAATTGTTGTACAATTTGTCTACGTTAGAATTTGTTACTACCCTTAAGTACAGCTTTGTGCTTGAAGGACTGTCAAATTCTAACGAGTTTTTAGCGCCGCTTTGCAGCATATACGCTAGTTACATTGTAACTGTTCGGTTCGTTTTTTCGCTATCTTGGATTACGTCCACACAACACCATAAACAAAGGTAAAATATTATTTCCAATAATATTACAAATAATAAATAAAACCAAAAGTCAATATTGACAAAATTTCTAAAACCAATTTGTTTTTTATTTCTTCTCTTTTTTATTATTTACGTTGCTACGCAAATCCAATAATTAAAAATATTAATTATTTTGAATAAAACACCCTGTCAATATTGACATCATAATTCTAATATCCCTTTGTTTTATTTATTTTTTAATATTGCTACGCAAACATTTGGTCCTGTGCGAACCAGATAATTTAATTGTTCACGACAATTAATCAGAGATTTTCTTCTTCTCCCACTTTATTTAGAAAACAATCAACACCACAAAATCACCAAACTATCATCCTCACTTCTCATCATTTATTTTGTTTATTTAATAACAATAAAAAACAAGGTACGTATCTCTATTTAAGAGTGCATTCACGAGTGTCGTTGTTTTCTTTAAATTTCCGAAAAAATAAACAACAAAATAAACATAACATGGACGTTTTACAATACCCGGCTTATTGTAATTGATAAGCAATCGGTCGTATACAAAGTGATATCTCTCAACAAGAATGAAATAAAGCAACGAAAAAATATAAAACTAGTGAGAACAGTGAAAAAGTGCCCTACGTTGTTTTTGTGCTTTTTACATATCATAAATATACAAACAAAATAGCCTAAACAGTGTTTGAATATCAAAAACACTGTTCCCACTTCAAACCTTTGTATACTCACGAATAGGGTTATTAAAGTGGAGTGATAACATTTTGAAAAATATTTTTTATTAAAAAAAAAAATAATAATTTCTTTTGGATTAATAATTTCGTTTGGTTTTTGAACACGATCGAAATTATAATAAGTAAAAAACGTTAAGTTCGGCCGGGCCGAACTTTGGATACCCTCCACCATAGAAATACTGCAAAATTTTTGAAATGAAAACATAGTGAACATACATATAACGACAATTCTTCCAATCGATTGTTGTAAACCAAATAGAAAATTCAGCAAGTTCAATGGGGGTTTTCCTCAAATCTCAAAACTCTACAATATTGACATATATTATTAACGCATGATACGGTGAAACATGTGTATAAAATCCTGAAAATACTCCAATTTAGAGAGCAATATTATATATTGTGTAGGAATTAGCAACTACTTTGTGTTTTCATTATATAAGGTGTTAGTCCTAATTAAGGGCCGATGTAGCTCAAGTTCTAAGCTAATATTTTAGTTGTAAATCCCAATACCGCCCATCACGCTTAATATTAAATAGGAAGGTTGTTCTATATAAAACCTGGTCTTAAATGCGGGTCCGTACAGTTCATTCCCAAACCTCACGTTTTTGTTTTTATGTCGATATCCTCCAAGATAAAAATGTTTAAAACATATGGCTAAATCGACTAAATCGTTTTAGAATTCCATACAAAGTGGGGTATGAACTGAAAATTTCGTCTGCTGAATATCCCTCCTACTATCGTGGAATACAGTTATATGGGATAACCCCAACACACGGAAAAAATCAGCTAACTATTTTAAAATAAACAAGTGAAAAAGCGCTAAGTCCCACCAAAATACTGAATGTTAGGGGTACCGTTATATAGGGACTACCAGAAAAAGTGGACCTATATTAATAATTTTTTGTGTCGACTTTTAGTACCCATTGTAGCAAATTTCAGCAAATTCGGCTGAAAAACGCGTTAAAGAACCCCAAAATACCGAAAATTGAGGGGTACCGTTATATGGGGGATACCGGAAAAAATTGACGTATATTTATAATTTTAGTGGGGAGATTTGCTACCCAATAAAAACTCAAAGTACCAAATTTTAACGAATTCGATTGAAAAACACGCCCAAGAACCCCAAAATACCGAAAATTGGGGGTACCATTAAATGGGAGCTATGTCTAAACGTGGACCGATATATCTTATCTTCGAACTTGGCCTGCCTGCAGACAAAAGACAAATTTATGCAAAATTTCAGCACCCTATCTCAATTCCTTCAGAAGATAGCGTGATTAAAACAGACGGACGGATGGACGGACCGACGGACGGACATGGCTAAATCGTCTTAGAATTTTACCCTGATCAAGAATATATATACTTTATAGGGTCGGAAATGAATATTCCATTGTGTTACAAACGGAATGACAAAATTAATATACCCACCGTACTTTGGTGGAGGGTATAAAAATGGGGTTATAAGGCGACTACCCCTAAAACATGGTGAATATTAATAATTATTGGTTTGTTACCATCTACGACTACCAAATACCAAATTACAGCGAATTCGGTTGAAACCGTGCTCAAGAACCCCAAAATACCGAAAATTGGAGGGTACCATTATAGGGGGGCTACCCGTACACATGGACCCATATTCATAGTTTTGGTGGAGAGATTTGCTACGCTATAAGAACTCAAAGTACCAAATTTCAGCGAATTCGGTTGAAAAACTGGCTCAATAACCCCAAAATACCGAAAATTGGGGGTACCCTTAAAATTTTTACTGGAGAGATTTGCTACGCAATAAGAACTCAAAGTACCAAATTTCAACGCATTCGGTTCGGAAAATTGGGGGTACCCGAAAAAATGAACCTATATTTATAATTTTTTGTGGAGAGATTTGATACCCAATAGGAACTAAAAGTACTAAATTACAGCCAATTCGGTAAAAAATCCGGTCAAAACCCCCAAAAAACTTAAATTGGGAGTTACCGTTATATGGGGGCTACCAGAAAAAGTGGACCTATATTTATAATTTTTAGTGGAGAATTTTGGTACCCATTTTACCAAATTTCTACGAATTCGGTTAAAAAACGCGCTCAAGGACCCCGATACTCTGAACATTATCGAGTTTTAAAAATTATCGAATATTGAATATTGTTTGAATATTTCTCTTTTTCAAAAAGTTTTAAATTTTTTTGGACACCTCCGGTATTATAATTAAAACTTTGTATATTCCATATATTGGGGGTACCATTATATGGGGGCTACAACAAAAAATTGACCTATATATTTTTTAGTAGAGATATTTGCTACCCAATAAGAATTCAAATTGGAGGATTTTGTTATCCAAAAAGAAAAATTTTACCAAATTTCAACGAATTCAGTTGAAAAACGGGCTTAAGAACCCCAAAATACAGAAAATTGGGTGTACCCTTATATGGGAGCTATGCCTAAACGTGGACCGATATAGCCCATCTTCGAATTTGACCTGCCTGCAGACATAAGACTCTATGCAAAATTTTGTCGATCTATCTCAATTCGTTTAGAGGCTAGAGTGATTACAACAGGCAGACGGACATGCTTAGATCGTCATAGAATTTTACGCTGATCAAGAATATATATACTTTATAGGGTCAGAAATGATTATTTCGATGAATTGCAAACGGAAAAATAAATTTAATATACCCTTCATACTATGATAGAGGGTATAAAAATGAGACAAGTCCAGAAAAACATTATCCCGCATCGAAAAAAAAGTTTACCAATATATTTGTAACTCTACCGGAATGCCAAATTAGACCCACTTCAGCTAGAAACTTCGAATACCGGAAATAGGATGGGGAAATGACATATTGGAGCTATGTCAAAACATGGACCTATATAAAAAATGAACCTATATTTATAATTTTTTGTGGAGAGATTTGATACCCAATAGGAACCCAAAGTACTAAATTACAACTAATTCGGTAAAAAATCCGGTCAAAATTGTGAGTTACCGTTATATGGGGGCTACCAGAAAAAGTGGACCTATATTTATAATTTTTAGTGGAGAATTTTGGTATCCAAAAAGAACCCATTTTACCAAATTTCAACGAATTCGGTTGAAAAACGCGCTCAAGGACCCCGATACACTGAACATTTGGGGGTACCCTCATATGAGAGTTATGCCTAAACGTGGACCGATATATCCCATCTTCGAAGTTGTCTGCAGACAAAAAATTGCAAAATGTTGGCGTTCTATCTCAATTAGTTAGACGAGTGATTACAATAGACAGACGGACATGCTTAGATCGTCATAGAATTTTACGCTGATCAAGAATATATATACTTTATAGTGTCGGAAATGATTATTTCGATGCGTTTCAAAC
>NW_026878237.1:0-10637 GCF_032173495.1 Musca vetustissima | reverse complement strand
GTACCACCGTGTGGTGAAGGGTACAAAAAAAATAAGTTTTCAGTCCACTTCATCCCAAAATTATTATCTCATCATCACCGAAAATTAGAGTCGTTGTCCTTGACCATAACATATCAAAGCAATCAGCGCTATATGTCCGCCATTGTTGTAATGGTTTACTAAATAATATCTGAATACGTAAGCACCTGTACAAATTTTGTAATTTTTCACACAAAAGTCGGGGTCCATTTTGTCCGCTAAATATTGGCCTGATCGCCTTCTTCATGTAAAAATCGAAATTTGGGCCAGAAAATCAGACAAAAATAAAGTTCAAAAAAAAAAAACAAAGTTCATCCCCTAAATATCAACCGATCTTTACCAAAAACAATAGGGGTCTTCATTTTTGTCTAGATTATTCTCTTAAGCCCTAGAGCTTAAGAAAGTGTTTGTTTGTCTTGTCCCTAAAACTACTTTCTCTGTGGATTTAGAAACTGGTTTTAGTTCTTGACAAGAATGGCAAAATATATGTGATCAATGGCTACCATTCTGCAAATTTATAAAAAAAAAAATATTATTTTTTCTAAATCTTATATTAACATATACCACAAATAATAAGGCCATTAAAATTATAACAGCATTTCTAAAGTCGTTTGACGTGAAAGAAATGTCTTCATTTTGTGAATCACAAAATTGCAAATCATCCTCAGCGTCAACACATGATTAGCATATTAGGTTTAATAAGCGTTTTATAAGCCATTCGGCGGCATGCGAAAACAATTTGTCATTGTTTAAAAAGAAAAAAAAAAATAAAAATATGTTTTAGTAAACAGTTTATTTATGAGTATCAAAGAAAATAACAAAGGACTTAAGAAACGAACTAGATGTGACATTTAATTTATGGTAACACACATACACACAGATGATCTGCACACTAATTTGTGCACAAAATTTTGAAAATTGTTATTTGAATAAAATATTCATATTCTTGTCTATAAATGTTCAATGCTACAACTTTTCCCCGCCAAAACATAATAACAAAAATAAAATTAACATTTCAATTTGTAAGAAATTTAATCCACAAAAGGAATCATTATCTCCATGCAGACTGGGGTGACAGTAAGCAAAAAAGAAAATAAAAACCAAAGAGAAATGATAATTCGATTATATATTAAATTTGATAGAAATGTATAGATTAAAAATATATAGACGGGTATACTTCTTGAAAAAAAAACAAGAAATAACTATCAAATAGGAATTTATTTTATTATTGATATTATTACAGAGATTAATGAAATTAATATTATTATAGAAATACATTAAATTAATTAAATTATTTGATTAGTTGCTAATGAAATACATTATACATAATTTTAAAATGTCCAATAAATTACTCTTATATGAAATATATTTGAAATTAATTAGTTAATAATAAGATAATTGCTTGGTAATTAATTTCAATTTTCTTGCAGTTTCAATACATTTCAAATTATTGTGAAATGGCGAATTGAGAAATATCTGCATTAATTGTTGTGTAAGATTTCTTAAGAAGCTAATTGGATTCATTGAAAATGTTTTCAAAGAATGATTACTTATGGAAATAAAACCGATTTTTCAACAACAAATAGAAGTTTAAATTTAAAAAAAAAAAATTTTTTTTTCAGTTTGCCTGTATTTAATAAAAACATTTCGGTGGCATGGATTTTCTAAAAATATTTGCTCAAGGGCTATCGACAACTATGCACGTTAAAACATAAACAAGTTTGAATTTTGTAAAAATATTTTCCAGGACTTAACGTGTTTTTTTATATTTTTAAAAACAATCCAAAACTATATCATTAAAAAAAAATATTTTCTTTTTGGTAGAATTTGCAAGCATGGATTTTTTTTTATATTTTTTCCAGGACTATTCACATGTGTGGGCTTTTTATACCCTACACAACTATGTTGTCAGGGTATTATAGCTTTGTGCAGCCCCAAGAGTTTTTAACGCCGCGAAATATTGGTTCTAGACCCACCTTTAAGTATACCGATCGTCATATCTCGACTCGCGAAGTCGATTTAGACATGTGGGTCCGTCCGTCTGTCCATTATAAATTTTAAACACGATACAGTCCACAGTTATGGACCAATTTTCAAGAACCAATTCAAGATGGACCAATTCAAGAAATAGAATGGGTTCTGGCCAATGAAGACCACTATAATTTGGCCCAAACATCACACAATTTTACATGGAGAAGGGGATCGGATCAAAGAATAAGCACGCCTGTTTTGATGAAGATTGGTCTATATTTAGCGGGTCAAATTGACCCAGACTTTGTACAAAATTTGTATTCTGGGGCGTATAGATTTACCCCTAAAGAACATAGACCCGAAATATACAAACCGGTTTATGTAAACCATTGTACACACCAAATACAAATGAATTAATGAAAACCCCAAAGCGTGGACTGATACTAATAACGCATGGTAGAATATACAATCCTCAAACTACTGCAATTTAGATTACATAGTGTAGAATTTACCGAATATTTGGGTTTATAATTATATGAGGACTACGCCTAATTAATGACCGACATGTGTCAATTTCGAACCCAATATTTTTGTTTTGTGTCTCAATTTTTTCCTTCGGGAGGTATAATGCCTAAATGCTAAATGATGCCTAAATGCTGGCCGATATATTACATTAACGTTAGGTTCGAGTTTTTTTTATCACGATTTCCTTAGAAAGCGGAATGATTACAACCGATAGATAAATCGTCTTAGAATTCCATAATTTGTAGGGTAAAACTGACTATTTGAAGTAACGACTATCCCCTGTACTATGGGGCTATCCCCAAACATAACGAAAATAGGGGGTATTGACCTATATTTATAATTTTTAGTGGAAAAAATTGGGATCCAAAAATAACCCAATGTACCAAATTTCAGCGAATTCGGTTGAAAAACGCGCTCAAGAACCCCAAAATACAGAAAATTGTGGGTGCCTTTATATGAGACCTAGCCGAAAAAATGGACCCATATTTATAATTCATAGTGGAAACATTTGGTAGCCAAAAAGAACCCAATGTACCAAATTTCAGCGAATTCGGTTGAAAAAAGCGGTCAAGAACCCTAAAATATCGAAAATTGGGGGCTATCCGAAAAAATGGACCAATATTCATAATTGTTAGTGGACAAATTCGGTAGCCAAAAAGAACCCAATGTACCAAATTTCAGCGAATTCGGTTGAAAAACGCGCTCAAGAACCCTAAAATATCAATTTGGGCGGTACCCTTATATGGGGGTTATCCGAAAAAATTGACAAATATTCATAATTTATCGTCTTAGAATTTTATCCTGATCAATAATATATATTTTATAGTGTCGGAAATGATTACTTCGATGAGTTAGTAACGGAATGATAAAATTAATATACCCTCCATACTATGGTATAAGCAGAAATAAAATTATGGGCTATCAACAAGCCTGGATTTTATGACAAAAAATTATTTTTTTTTTTTTCAGAGGCTCTTTTCGTGGATTAAACAAATTATGGCAGCCTTCAAATGTTCAATATATATATATATACTAGCGGGCCCGGCAAACGTTGTCTTACATAGCAATATTGCTGATGTATAATTCACATAACGATAGTCCAATATTAAGTTTGCTTTTTCTACCCTTCAAGATTTCAGATAGTGCCCTGATGTTTGCACATACATTGCTACTACTCCTAGGATATTTGTTATTGAAAATGTTCATGTTAGGGCAGCACCCATATGAAAAATTTGAACGATGTTTTGGTTGTAATTGAGCAGAAAGTGTCCGTACCAAATATTATTAATATTGGCACATGTTTCGGGGTACCGCCCATATAACGGTAGCAATAAACATTCCGTATTTTGAACATCTTGGCCACGATTTCAAACAGAATTAGTTTTAATTTAATATAGGGGATACTTACTGAGCAGAAAATCTCTCTACATAAAATTATCAATTTTGGCCCAAGTATCCGGTTAATCCCTTAATATTCGGTGTTTGGCTGTAATTTTATATTTTGGATGATCATTGAGTAAAAAAGTTCCTAAAAAATTTGCGCAAGCTTCCAAAAAGCCTCCATATAATGGCACTCCACAATTTTTATGATTTGTGCACGTTTTTCGCCATAATCAGCTGTAATTGGTTGTTTTATTTGGTAGCATGAATCCTACTTAAAATTGTCAATATTGGTTCATTCTTCTGTATTTTGGGGGGTTTGGTTACGTGTTTCAACCAAATTGGCTGTAATTCTATATTTTCGATGATCAGTGAGTACAAAATCTCCTTACAAAGTATTATCAATATTGGTCCAACTTTCCGTATAGCACCCATATAATGCTATCCCCCATAACTTCTCATGTGGTGTCAAATCTTCCTACCAAAAATTAATATATCTCCATTCCGATTGTAGTAGCTAAAATATGTCATTCCGGGATATTGGGGGTGAATAAACATCATCCCAGAAATTATGCACTATAGCTTACCGTTTTAAAAAGATCCATAATTATTTCCCGTTCAATTTTCGGTATGTTGAAGTTCTTACCCCGTTTTCCAACCTGAGTGTTATCGGTTGTTGGCATGTTCAATGCGACGGACGTTTTGGTATAGCCTTCAAATTAGATATTATGCTATTTTTCTAATAATGCTGTTTTTTTAGTTGCTCTCTTTACATCTGAGCTTAATTATAGATTTTTGAAAAGAAAATATCTCGTATATTAGTATTCTCTGTGATACACATTTTTGGTATCGGATATATGCGAGCTGTTCTGTTTATAAGTTCAAAGATATTGAAAAACGATTAGGCATATAACCACCTGATTTTATATTTCCCGTGGCATATCAACATTTCAGGTACTTTAAGGAACAACATGTTCCTATTATTATTATTTTCAAACAAATTAATCTAGGGCATGGATCTTAGGATCCGAATACCCTGGATTGCCATGAACTCGATTCAGAATGTCTTCTGATTTTCCATCCTTGCATTAGTCCCAAAATGTACCTGAATTCTATGGAAAACGTGTACATACAATGATCGCGTGTACATTCGATGATATACTTCTCAATTATTTTTTGTATTCTGCCAAAAAATGTTTCAATACAATGTCAATACTATTGAAAAAATTAAATATTTTGAAAATTTTCAATAATTGAGAAATGAAAGCTTTGAGGAAAGATCCATCAACAATTTTACCCCAAAATATCTCAAAATAGCAACTACGACATGGTGCAATCAAAATAGCTCGAATCAAAATTCGTGGAAATGCAAATATGCGTCATAATAATTTTTTTGCAAATATTTCGTGGTTTTCGATTTTTTCTCACCTTTTAAACCTTCCCTGGAGCTTCGCGAACATTTCAAGACTAAGATAAGAAAAATCCGTTCAGCCGTTCTCGAGTTTTAGATAGATATGCAATATTGCCAATTTTAACACTCCATTTTCAAAAAATCGGTAATTCTCAAAATCATTTGATGCGCATGCGGTTTTCAGGAAGTACTGAAGTTTATCTTCCAATCCATATATATTTTGCGAAATTTCATTTAACTGCCAAGATGTACTACATGTTGCATTGAAGTACCCAAAAACTCGTAAAACGCGAATAATTTCCAAAAACTCCATATGCCAATAACGCGCATCCGCTTTCGGTGTGCACCCTAAAAAAATATATCGATCTATACCGATTTCAATGCGGTCCATTAAGAACCATGGATGACACAGCTCACACAATTACGAAAAGATTTTTTCGAAAAAGATCAAAATCCGTATCAGGTCATTTAATGATCCACAGAAAATATCCGCGATATTTTCAAAAAAAATTTTTCCAAATTTCGTGTTTTTGGAAGGCTAGTTCCCGCCGTTCTAATTGCTGGATTTTCACTAGGAACATTTTATATCATCCGAAACGTAAAAAACCTTACTGATCGTGGGTACTCGTATCATTCAGTTGACAGATCTACAAATTTGACCCGAAAAATAGGTTCAGAAATTTGATCTCACAAAATGTTCACCTTCGGATGAGTATTACTCTGAAGCTATGTATACTACATACACAAAATATATATCAAATTACTAAGATTCGCGACTACAATAATATTATAATCGATTTTAAGAAATTCCTGTATGCATATTAAAACTAGAAGTAAAATTCAAAAAATACTCAAAATCGAGCTTCAAAATGTCAGCATCATTTAAGGGGCGTAGTCCCCATTTTGTTGTCTTCTAGTTTTACTTTGACACGAAGACAGTCAAATGAGTGGCTTAATCACAAATCGATAGAGAACATACAAAATGCTCCCCTTAACCTGTTTTTACACATTTTTTTTTACAGTAAAGTAGACACAGCTTCCACCAAAATAAAGTTTGGAGGTTAATATCATGAACAGTTCGCAACGACAGATCAATTAACCCAAAACTATACACTTTTGTCATATACTTAAGTAATTCCCGAGTTATAAAGGGGTGAACATCCGATTCAGCTATGTTAAAAATATTGCCCATATATATATATATATATATATATATAATAAATAATATTTTATGGACTATTGAGAGCCGTGGATATGACCAAAATATTTTGATTGATTTTTTTTTTTTTGGAAAATATTAATTTGAGAACGAGCATCGTGAAGTTGTTAAACATAATTTTCCAAGGGCTAAATATTAACATAATATGTGTCACTCAAACATTTTAATATGAAATACAACTTTATTTGTTTATAATTAACATCTTCCGTTTATAAAAACATTTTAGTGGGTCAATTAGTTTTGAAAATTATAAATAAGTCTGTTTAACAAAAATTTTAACGAAATTCCTACATCATAACCTTGCAATTATCTTCTATTCTGTGTGAAAAAAAATGAATTAAATTTGTCTACAAAAGTAATTATTTTACTTCTTATTGTTGTTGTTACTGTTCTTATTTTAAATATATATCTTATTTATATAGTTTCATAAATTGTTATGGCCTTTATTTGTAAGTACAAAAAAACACGCATGCGTATAACCCGCCAATTGTAGCGACAGACAGACTCACTGACAGACATACACGAGTTCGTTCTGAAATGAGTACATTCTCGAAACACGGCTACCTATTTCAATTGAAATTCGATTGTCTGAACATTGAAACGGATACGGACATTGGGCTATACTTTGTCAAGGTGTTTTAACAAACGAAGTAAAAAAAAATTAAACCAACATTACTTAATAGTGGTTTTGCCCGTGTTCGTTGCTTTGCCCCCCCTATAAACACTGCATTCATTAACAATAGAAAAAAAATTAAACTTTAATATAATTTGAAATATTGTAGAACAGATTCTGTGCTGTTGACATAACTCGACATAAGTTACAGTCATAGCCCCACGATCAGTAATGTACTGACGTCAATATGTACTCACACTCTTATGTATGTTGGTATTTATGACCGACAATCATGGATCTGGTAAATGCCCATGTTATGTTGTTGTTTTATTATGTCATAAGATTCGCTAGCTCAAAATAAAAAATTTGTTTATGGCCATATATAACTAGGCATGCGGCTAACAAGACTTTAATGACAGGTTTATGACCCGGTAAACTAGTGGCATATATCTATCTGTTCATGAAATTAAATAAAATAATAATTTAATTTTATAACCAAAACTTAATTGTAATAATTGTTTACATTTTATTTATGAGCAAAAAAATTCATCTTCACTTGAAAAACTATTTTTTAAAAATCCACTCCTCTTGAAGACCTTTGAAAAATATTTGAAAAAAATCTATGAGAAAATATTTAAGAAATCCTCGTCTGTTGAAAGAGTTTGAAAAAATATTTCTAAACCAGTGAGCGGAGCAGTATAGTCGGACGGGGCCGAACATACGATACCCTACAAAACTACCATGGAACTCTAACATTCAGCAGATTGTTTTTGCAAAATAGTCAGGCTGAATCCCAGTTTGTTGTTTTTATATTTTTTTTTATTTCGAGCCTCGGCAATATTTCGTTATAGTTGCACCCTTTTGCCCGATTAGAGGTCCAAAGCACCTCTTCCTTACACTGACATATTTTCCGAATATTAGCAATATTCAGTACAGCCCTTCTAATTACTTGTCCATATTCCCTTCACCGTGGGTTGTGTTGTGATGTTCGGCTTTCAATTGTGGCCTAGAGATCGACTAGAGAAAAAAAAACCAGTAAGGAATGTAGTAAAGTCAGACTGGGCCGACTATATGATACCCTTCACCACCTTATGTATATTGTACATATGAAACTAAACACACCTCATGCTATACTCAATTCAGTACGCTATGCCAAATTTGGCAGAAATCGAATGATATATAGGAATTTTTGGTACAACATTTACATTAAATCGGACGAATATATATATGTGAGCTATATCAAAATCTGAACCGATTTTCAGGTTGATCATCATTCAACATTTTTAGACTTAATTTAGTACGCCATGCCAAATTTCCTGAAAATCGAAAGATATATATGAGGGCTTTGGTACACCATTTACATTAAATCGGACGAAAATATATATGGAAGATATATCTCGACCTGGTCCGATTTTCTCGGAACATAACACACCTCATTTTAAACTTTAGTTAGTACGCCATGCCAAATTTCGTGAAAATCGAAGAATATATATAGGGACTTTGGATCACTATTTACATAAAATGGAACGGAAATATATATTGGAGCTATATCTAAATCTGAACCAATTTTCACGAAACTTTACATATGTAATTCCAGATTCAATTCAATGCGCTATACCAAATTGCGTGCAAATCGAAAGATATATAGGGACTCTGGTGCACCATTTACATAAAATCAGACGAAAAAATATATGGGAGCTATATCTAAATCTGAACCGATTTTCAAGAAACTTAGCACACATCATTCTGGACCTAATTCCGTACCCTATGGCAAATTTCGTGCAAATCGAAATATATATGGGGACTTTGGTGGGCCATTTACCTTCAATCGGGCGAAACTATGTATGTGAGCTATACCTAAATCCGACCCGCTTTTCTCGAAATTTAACACACATCATTCTAGGCTTAATTCAGTACGACATACGACATATAGGGATTTAGTGCACCACCAACCATAAATCGGACGAAAATATATATGGGAGCTATATCTAAATCTGAACCGATTTTCACGAAACTTACCATACATCATTCTGGATCTAATTCAGTACCCTATGCACAATTTCGTACAAATCAAACGATATATAGGGACTTTAGTGCCTATAACGGATGAAAATATATATGGGAGCTATAGCTAAGTCTGAACCGATATTCACCAATTTCAATAGGGTTCGTCCTTAGACCAAGCAAGTGACTTGTGCAAAATTTCATCTAAATCGGATCATAAATGCGACCTCTAAATTGTTTACAATTTAGCATCTACAGACGGACATGCATAAATCGACTCAGAAAGTGATTCTATGCATATTCTCAAAAGGAACCATGTGTCTATCTCGTTTCCTTTTGCCTGTTACAAACATATGCACATAGATATAATACCCTGTACCACAGTGTGGTGAAGGGTATAATTAAATTCTTAGGTCCACTTCATGCCAAAATTATTAACTGATCATCACCGAAAATTATAGGCGTAGTCCTTGACCATATCTGGAACCTCATGGAACATTTCAAAATGATCAGCGTAATATTTCCGCCCTCTTCTCCGTGTAAAAACTCGTGATGTTTGTGCCATAATTGCGGCCTCTGGAGCGACCGGAAAATCAGAAAAAATTAAGTATATGGCCCATTCAATCCCCTAAATATTAACCGATCTTTACCAAAAACAATGGTCTTCATTGGGCCGAACCCATCCTACATACAAAATTTCGTGAAAAATAGGCCATAACTGTGGCCTGTATCGTTTTTACAAGTTATAATGGATAGACGGACGGATACATATGTCTAGATCGACACAGCTAGTCGGGATATGACGATCGGTATAGTCTTGGGGCTGCACAAAACTATAATACCCTGACAACATAGTTGTGTAGGGTATAAAAATCCACATCAGTCTATGACCCCTGTTAAAAAATGTTAAAAAGCCACTGTTATGGTTCGTCCCAAGAAAAACATTTTTTAAACCAGTGAGCGGAGCAGTATATTCGGACGGGGCCGACCATATGATACTCTACACAACTTCCACGAAAAACTAACTTTTTATGGATCTATATTCTGAGTTGGGCAATATTTGGCGATTTTTGAACCATCTGGACCAATTAGAGGCCGACAAGTATTACTAATGTTCAGTACAGTCCTTCCAATTACTTGTCCAGATTCCCTTCCTTTGTGTTGTGATATTCTTATTCCCATTGGAGCCTATAGATCGACTCGAAAAAAATACAAAAAATTAAATTTCGGTCCACTCATCACAATTCAATTATCTGATTGCCAACGAAAATTTTAGGCGTTGTCCTTGGCCATAACTGGAATCTCATGGAAATTTTCAAAGCGATCAGCGCTATATTTCCCCCTTCTAGTGTGGTAAAGGGTTACTAAATAATATCTGAATACATAAGCACCTGTAAATGTTTAAGTGTAACTCCCACATCTGAGTACATACGACCATATAATTGGTATCAATTTAAAGGCCAACCACTGCCCTTGAATATACCAACAATTTTTCG